>NW_028258372.1:44087996-44241777 GCF_053883595.1 Heterocephalus glaber | reverse complement strand
TGTCCTCCAAAGGTGCAGATTGCTGATTTCTCCGTGTATCATATCACGGCAGAAAGAGGGGGGACAGTCTCTGGGATCCATGTTACAAGGGTGCTAATCATATTCACAAGGGCTATACTCTCCCATCTGATCACCTCCCCACAAAGGCCCACTGGCCTCACCTCCTGACCCCATCATCCCGGAATTTTGACAGAGATAAAAACATTCAATCCACAGCAGAGATCCCACCCACAGTTACTCTGAGACATTTTGGGGGACCCCTCTGAATCCTGCTACAGCCCGTGGGCAGGGTTGCTTCCTGGACCAATCACAAATATCTGGGAGTTAACTGTGCTTTAACACTTTCTTTTTAATTTTTTTTCTTTTTCCCCCATTAACTTTAGCGGTCCATTTTAGGTATAAAATACAGTTACAGTCATCATTGGGATCTTGTACCATTACATGAGTCTCTTGGTTCTTATTTTTTTCCCCTTCCCTTGCCCTCCCTTCACCCCCTCCACCCTTCCCTATTTGCAAAGACATTGTTTCCATTTTTTTCCACTTTTTTCCTCTTCTCATATTTTTTCCTTTCCCTTTTTTCCCTTCCCCTACCCCTCCCAATTCCCCTGCTCTTTTAGACCTTTTCTTCCTGTTACACAATATCAGTTATACATTTTTTAAATTACAATATTAAGATCCAGGAGACATTACCACAGATTTTACGGAATTTAAAAGGATATAGAAAGCATATTACAAAAATCTTTTTTGAAATAAGTTTGACAACTTCTAAGAAGTAACTTGGAAGACAAATTAATGAAACTAACTCTGGAGGAAATATAAAATTTGAATAGCACTTATTAAAGAAAGTATATTCCTAGCTTGAAAACCTACCTATATGACAACAGCAGGCTCATATACATTTTAACTGATAAATTATGTCAAACAATTAAAGCAGAAAAAAAGAAGGAACACTTCTCCCCTCATTTTAGGAACTCAACATTGTGCTAATCCTAAACCTGGATAAAGATAATAGAAGAAAAAAGTATGAACATAGATAGAAATTTGCTTAACAAAACAAACTATTAGAAGTCAGATCTGGCAGGATGTAGAAAGTGGTTTTGTTATAGGGATGGCAGTGTTGGTTCAGCATTGGAAGATCCACCCCCAAAAGTCATCATTTAAACAGAGGAAAGGAAAAAGCCATATGATCCTGTCACTAGTTGGAGAAAAAGTATTGGACTAAATTCTAGAGCTGTTCATGGTAAAAGCTATCAGGAGACTAGAAGTAGAACAGAACCTTCTCAACAGATTAAAGACATGTACTCCATACTTCCAGTAAGAACACCTTATATGAATGGAGAAGATACAATGCTTTCTCCTTAAAGTGGGGAACAAGGGCAGATATGCTTACTCTTTATCTGTCCATTAAACTTTGAAACCTAGGCCCAAACCAAAATAGTCTGGCAATAACATGACACAACTAGGATAGGATTGGCAAGGTAGAAGCAAAATCTTTATATGTAGATGAAATGATCATCTACAGAGAAAATACTAAGAAATCTCTAGGAGCCCCTAGAACTTGTACTTGAATTTAGCAGGATTAGAAAACACAAGGTATATATAAAAATTCAGGTCTGTGTATACTTGTTATAAATAAAGAATTGGATATTGAAATTTAAAAGTTATGTAGGAGTACAAAGGACCTAGAAAAGTTAAAAACAAAAACAAAAACAGTGTTGGAAGATGTTTAGTACCTAATTTTAAGACTTCTTCTAAAGCTACAGTAATCAAGGCAGTGTTGGTGTAAGGAAAGGCATATAGATCATTTGAATAAAACAGAGAATCTAGAAATAGAACCACACATATATGGTCCACTGAGTTTTGAAAGATTATTTAACATTAGCATTTTATAGAATATAAACTCAATTCAAGGAAGAGATAGTGTTTTCAGCAAATGGCACTAGAACACCTGGTATCCGTATATAAAAAATTGACCTCAACCCTTTTTTTCCATACATGAAAACAACTTGAAGGGATCTATGAACCTAAATAAGAAAGCCTAAAAGTATAAAACTTTAAGAAGAAATTATAAGGGAAAATATTTATGAATTCAGGGTAGGCAAGAACTACCTAGGATACAAAAAACATGATGTATAAAAGAAAAAAATTGATAAATGAGATTCCATCAAAATTTAGAACTTTAAATGACATCATTAAAATGAAAAGTAGTCCTTAAACAGACCACATTTACAATGCATATAACCTATGACCAGAATATATAAAGAATTCTTAGAGCTCATTAATAGACAACCCAATTAAAATGTAGACATAAGAAGATGATAAATAGCCAGTATAGCACAAGGAATGGTGTGCAACTCTAGAGTCAGAAAAATACTAATCAGTACAATAACAAGATTGAATTATACACTCATTAGGGAGATGAAGTTAAAAGTTTTAAAAGCCTTGTCATGACTTTTTCTTTTTGTTGGATTCTCCCCCTTTGTGTTTAATTTGTCACCCCCAATGGATTCATTCTGCTGGGTTTCCTGGGATTGTGATCCTCATTGTCTTTTCCTAGGGTACTGTGTAAAATTTTTTAGAGTGCCAATTTGGTATTCATGAAGTTCCTGAGGTGCTCTTCATCATCAAAGTATCTTATTTCTCCATCAATTTTGAGAGATAGTTTTGCAGGGTACATCAATCTGGGTTGGAGGCTGTTTTCCTTTAGGGCTTGAAATACATCAGTCCAAGCTCTTCTTGCCTTGAGGGTTTGCATTGAGAAGTCTGCTGTGATTCTGATGGGCTTTCCTTTGTATGTGATTTGTTTCTTTTCTCTCACTGCTTGTAGAATTTTGTTCTTCTGTTGGATTTCTGGAATCCTAACTATTATATGCCTATGTGTAGATTATTTTTGATCAAGGCTAGTTGGAGTCCTGTATGCCTCACTTATCTGTATGTCAAGTTCTTTTCCCCTGCTTGGGAAGTTTTCTGCCATCACTTCTGTGAACAGTTTTTTTATGTCATCTGCACTCTCTCCTCTTTCTTCATTGACTCCAATCAGTCTTATGTTATTCTTCTTTGCATTGTCTAGCAGCTGCTGGATTGATTTCTTATGGTCACTTACAATTTTGAAGCAATTTTTCTTTTCCTCCTCACTAATTGCAATCTTATCTTCTATATGTGAAATTCTATTCTCACATTGGTTCATTCTGCTGCGCAGACTTTCGATGGAGTTTTTAATCTCTTGGAAATCTGTTTGTGTCTGTTTTATGGATTCCATTTTTTACCTATGTTGGGATTCCATCATGTTCCTCAGGTCCTCTATTTTTTTATCTGTGTCCTCTCTAGATTTATTAATCATGTCTTGCACCATGAGCAAAATGTTTGCTGTTATCTGAGTAATTATTTCTGATTTCATTTTTCCCAGATCCTCTTTTGTTGCCAGTCCAGAGAGTCCAGGTGGTTGAGTATCAGATTGTTCCATCTCATTTCCCTTTGGGGTTGCTGTAGGTGATCTGGAAGTCTGTTTTTGAGGCTTGTTTACATGTCTTCTCATTTCCACGGGGAGTGTGGGGGGATTGCTCCTGGCACCCATGTGGCTCACCTTCTCTGCCCTAGGAGCCTGGGATGGTGAAGATCAGAGCTCCCCTGATGAAAACAGCAGCCATTGCCAGCAATGGCAAGGCCCTGAGCTCCTCCTCTGGTGAGAACAGCCTAGTTCACATCAGGAAAACCATCCGCAACAAGCTTCTCCACCAGTGTCCCTCCTCTGAGTCTGGAAATCGTCCTGGGAGATCCATGTGTTGTCTCTTTTACTCCGAGTTTGTCTCACAGGCGAGTTCACTTGTGGATCTGATTCACATCCACATTGGGCACCAAATGTAGGGAACAGGGGAAGGGGATGTTACCAGAACCTCTGCAGTAAGTCCTAGTCTCCTGTCACTTTTAACACTTTCTTTAATGTCTCATGTAACCTGGTCTGAGTAATGATGCTCCTCCATTCCTATGGCTTCTACAAAGCAAAGCATTCACAATTAGGGCTGTGAAACAGGCCTGGCTAAGTGGGAGTCAACTGCCTCAGGCCTTGGGCTTTGGATCACGTGAATTTTTGCACAGTGGAGAGGAGAAGCAGAGCTGGGAGCAGCTGGGCTGCAAACCTTCCCACCCATGAGCCTGGAGCTGGAGGACTGTGACTTTCTAGAGGCACATGGACCCTCGAGCTGGTTATTTATGGACATTACTGATATAGGACCCCCAGTAATATAGAAGAAATAAAGTAACTCCCAACCTTTTAGACGCTGAGTTTGTGTTCCTCAAAACTGAAGAATGAATTCTGAGGAATAACGGAGGTTAAGAGTATAAATTATTTATTGAGAAAGATAGCTCCTGAGAGGGACAGGAGGGGACTCGATTGGGATGCCAAAGACCCCATTTCACAGAGGAAGTTTTATAGAGCAAAATTAGGGGGTAAGTACAAAAACCTCAAGGTAGTATAAAGTGGGACACACCAATAGGATTACAAGTATAGCCACTTAAGTAATATTGATCCAATGGGGAAGCAGGTTACATAGCAAGTGTATATGGAAAGAGCAAAGACTTTTTCTAGGAAAGGATGGATCTGAAGGTCTTGACCACCCGTAGGGGTGGCTGACAGCTATCTAGACTTTATTGGGCCAGCTGTTCCCACTTATCCTTTGGGAGGCATGTAGTCCTGGTCATTCTGTCTTTATCTTGAGGCCTGGCCTCCAACACATGCAGCTCGGGCCACAGTTGTGATATGCTTTCCTCTTCTGAGCTGATTCTCTGGAAGCCCCAGCCCTGTCTGACTGTCCATAATATTTCTAACTTTCACTTTCTGGAAATGACTGTAACCATTTACGAATCCCGAACACTTCAAGAGCTCAGCAGCAGGGTTTTCGGAAGCTGACTGTCCACTCTACAGGTCACGGCTCTCCACTGCAAACTTTCTCCTTGGGAAATGCACTGGCTTCCATTTCATTTCTCTCCACCCCTTGGACTTTAGGAGCTCACATTTCCAGGGAGGCCAGCTCCTCCTTCAGGGGATGGGGTGAAAGGGGCTGCCTGCATGCTCCGACTTCCCTCAGCCACGGCGGAGCCAGTGTGTGAAGAGGCCTCTGCCTTGGGCACAGGGCCCTGTGAAAGGATGCTGGTTAATCAGGAGGTAACCCGATGCCACTGCAGTAGGAAATAGGAGGCTGAATGACATGCATCCAGCACAGATGCACTAATTTAATTTCATGCCCCGACATCAGCTGCTCCTCTTTGCTTAAAAGGAACATTTGCATCCATCTGTCATCATTTCTCCCTTTCATTTTAAAACCTCTTTGCTCTCTTTTCTCTTCACCCCCCCTTGATGAAATAATGGGACACATTTAAATCCGAACTCAGGCAATGCAAATTCTGAGCCAATGTGATTTTGTTCCACTCTAAGTCCAACCTCTAAGGGTGTCTGGGGAGAAGAAATCAAGGGGCCAAACAAAAAAGCAAGTGAGAGAGGGAAGATTTTGAATGCAAATCAGGCTTCTCAACCCATCTGAAACCACCTGCTGCGACAGGGTAGAATGTCTGGCCCATTAGCACCTTGTTAGGTTGTCACAGCCAGCACAAGCAAGCAGCTGAGTGGGGCGGTAATAGGGAAGAAATGGCTGGGAACTTTAGGGCCAGGCCCTGCTTGTTGGTATTCTACCCAACCCACTTCTGGGACCCCAAGGGCAGGGCTAGCACCAGTGGTTCAAGAGAAAAGAAAGGTAGGAGAGAGCAACTCAATTAAATTTGTTACGTTAAAAAGAAAAGACAAGAAAGGGGCATCTTTCTGACCAAAAAGGAACAAGCCTAATTTACATGACCCAGGGTGGGGCAATGGACTTTTTGGGAATGACTCCAATGTGCTTCATATCTCCTGCTTCATTATGTATTAAGTAGAAATTTAGTGAGAACATATAGGATGTTGAGCATGGTAAAAACTCAGATTAAATTTGGATCCACATAAGGCAAACCTCAACTATCAAAGATATGATTGGCATGCATGTCCATAGACAATTCCTGTGCAAATGCTTTTAAGAATTCAATACACAGAAAGTTCTCTGATGTCACCTGTTTCTTCTCTGTAAGAATCCATTTGGTCTATGTCTTGTACTCTGAGTGACTACTTTGAAGATAATGATACACGGTGTATTAACTATTGTTATTCTCTTGTTATTTTGTTATGAAATTTTGTTTTATTTTTTCATAATAGAGGAGAATGCAATACTTGCTATAGGGTCTGATGAGGGAAATGCTTGAGCATCTCTGATCCCTTCTCTCTCCAATGATTTGTTTGAGAACAAGGTTAGGGACATTGTATCCAGTGCCAAAATTGTTATGTCTTAGCTCTAAGAATTGCCCCATCTCAAGCCTCTTGTGTTCAGAGGTGGAGCTTTTGGAAGTTGATTGGACCCAGAGTGTGTGATGCTGGGATTAAGGGTGTGTAATTACTAAATCAGTTCACTGATGGGTTTGGCATAATTCTGAGCATGGAGAAGGGGAAGGCCCAGCCTGGGTGTGAGTGCTACCTGCCCTAAGTGTGTATATTCTGCCTAGAATATAAGGGGGAAAAGAGGGCTGCTGTTGTTACTCACGGCTTTGCTGCCTTCTGCCTGCCATGAACTGTTCCCCCCCTGCCATGCCACCCAGCCTTGGAGCCAGCCGACTACGAACTGAAACCTCCATAAACTGTGAGCCAGATAAACCTTCCCTCCTTTAACGTGAGCTGTCGAGTACTGTGTCTCGGCCATGAGGAAAGCACTAAGACAGTATTCATCAGTGAACGGCTCCACTGATTTGTTCATAGCTGAGTGTGCTGATAGGAGCTAGGCCCTGTCTGAAGGGGCGGTCACTGGGGTGTGGCCTGGAAGGACCCTCTTCCTCCCTGGCTCTGCCCTTCTCCAGCTGCCTCCTGACTGCCGTCACCTTAGCAGCTTTCCTCTGCCAGGCCATTTCTGCCCTGGAGCCAGCCAACTGTGGGCCGACATCTAAAACCCAGGAGCCCAAGTGAACCTCTTCCCCTTTAAGTTATGGGCCTTGGGTGTTTTGTCCAAGCAACAAGAAAGTGACTAAGACAGTGACATGTAAGTTGCAGCGAGATCATAGGTTTTGCTGATGACGATATTTATGTCTTGATATTAAAGATATTAGATAGTCCTCCATTAGAGTTCTTGTTTTCTTTCCATTTTAAAAATGAAAATGAGTTTATTTGGTTTAGTATAAAATAAACCAGAAGAGCCTTACAGACTGTAATGACCCATTAGAGATGGCAACGGGGAAAAACTCTATTATAGGGTTTTGGCCAAAAGGTTTGAGTGGGATGGTGATGCCTCTTAGGTCAGGTTTAATGAGCTTGGGCAAGCTGCAGGTCGGTGACCTTCAGACTTACAACTTGTGCACGGAGGAAAAAATAGCCACATGAATCAGGGTAGAGGCTGGGAAAAGATAGTTACTAGAAAATCTGTGGTTTCCCAAGAGTACCTCACCATTTTCAAGCCAAGCTTCCTTGAAAGCCTCTTAAAATTATTCTGTGGTCATGACCAGGACAGTTTTAAGTGGTTTTGTTTGGATTAAGGCCATGGATTTCATGATCACTTAGGGTCATCAGAATGTTTATGAATTCTCTGGTATGCTTAAATAATGACACAAGATAAATAATTCCATGGTATTTGTTACAGTTTTTATTTCAGACTGGAGCAGGAGATCAGAATTTATGGTGCAAGAACAATTTTTTTGTCTCTCTATCAGGGTAAGAAATGAGTCATAAATAACCACGTTTTACCTAATTTTATGAAAGTGTAAGGTAAGTGCAACATTTTGCAAATTTTTGAATAGTTTACTAGAAGTGCTAAACGCTAATCATCTTTGGCTTTCGTTCCTGAGGGAGCTTTCTCCCCCTATTTCTGCAGCAGGATCCCTGAGCACTTTCACTGTACCCTGCCTTTCTGCAGGGATATGGAAATTTCCAGGGCCCAGGCATGCTCCACGGGCTAAGGCGCCCACAAGGTTAATGAACACCCACAAAGACTGAGGAGGAGAGAGCGCATTCTTCACGGGTGATTAGCATGCCAGCATTCTCCCCTCAGTGGTAATGATGGTCAGGAAGGTGCCTGGTGATAGGGGGAGAATGGAGGGTTGCTGCTTCTTCTGCCTCAAACGCTTATTAAAATTCATTTCCATTCAAATAGCCATCCTCTGATTTTCATCATCAAATAAGCACACACTGTACATATTTAACAGGCAGGAGACCTGGGCCGAGTTCGTGTCTTTTTGAAGTGAAGGCCTGTTCCCTTAACGAGGGTCCATGCTTATCTCTGTATGTAAATTTCTCCCCTCCTCTTCCTTAACCCCCACCACTCTACTGGTTCCCAGTTCTGGGATGGCTGATGGGCAGCCTAGATGCCTATTTCAAAGATTATTCACTTGGAGAGGGGTGGAATCTCCTCCTCCAGTCTTGCTCATTATAAAGGTGAGGCCCTCAGGAGGGTCTGGGAATGAGGTTTGCAGAGCTACTATTTCCTCTGCAAAAGGCAGACACAGAGGCAGCATGGAAGTCGTTTCCTTACTTCTCTTGGCTGTGACTATTTTTTCCCTTTTGGGGCTGGCCCTCCATTCCCTATCAGACAGGCTGATAGTCTGGAGCTCCCGGGGAACACCCTTAGCTAGAAGGCATTGCAGCTCCTGCAGCTCTTTACTGCACAGCTGCTGGGGAACAGCTGAGCCTGCCCTTCTGTCACCAGCAAGACACCAAGTGTCAAATGCAAGTGCATTGGGCCGTCGTCAAGAGCGTGGGCAGTCTGGTCATTTAGCAGAGCACAAAGAGGCTGGCCTCAATGTGGCGTGCCAGGGGGACCCAGAAAAGCTTAGGGTATATAATTTTTAATCATAAGCAACATAAAAATATTATTTGAGAGCTTTGGAAATCTCAGCAATCATGATCAAACAGGGTACCAACAAAGTCACTGTATTAGTAGTGAGAGTCCTATGAAACTCATACAATTCTGCATTTTCTAGCATGAGTTGATTTGCAAATTATCTCAGTATAATTAAAGACCAGCCAGAGGAGGATAACACAGAACTTCCTTTTAGTATTTCTCTCAATTGCCTTTAGTTAAAAAAAAAGCAAAATCTTTTAAGTTTAAAATAAACTAACTCAGTCTTGGGGGCTGAAAAGAATCATCTGCAGAGTTCTGATGGGGAATGGGTGGCAGGAATCAGTTTTACAAGGCATATACTGAAAAAAAAAATAAAATAAGCAAGATTTAGGGGAAAGCAACAAAGATATTTCTTGCTCAAGGTCTGATTCTCATGATTTCTTTCTTCTGCTGAAACATATTGTGTGTTCTAATTTTAGAAACTTGATTGTTCATAGCAAGTTCATTCTGATGAAGCTGTTTGCCTATTTTTCCACACAAAAACCGGACAAGTTTAGGAAGTTTGTCTAATACCCTCATCTGATTGCCTGGAGGAAACAGCTGCCCCCCGTGTTCTGCTGTAGGTGACAGGGGCTCATTTCTCACCCTCAAGGGTCCCTAAAATTGCCTGGCCCAGCATAACTTAGAGGCCAAGTGACCTGACAATATCTGGTTCCTGATGGCTTTGGCTGCGTTGTTTTTCACTTGGGAAATGGCACCCACTTCTTGTTGAACAATAAGAACAAACTTGTATAGATGTAGAATTATTAGAGTAGCTGCTTCAGGTTCACCAATATGAAGGTTGGCAAATATTTCCCTTTCTTGTCTGTAACACAAGCCAACCACGACCATGTGAAAGATTCCAGGAGAGGCAACATGGATGAAACCGTTCATTAGATTTATAAGAGCTGAAAAAAGCACTAAAGCTATCCATCTTCTATACTCTATAGAGAAAAGAACCAATGACTCCGGCTATCAGGACAGTATCTCCAAGGTTGAACTGAAATCTTAAAGTAAGCAGCGAATAAGTGTAAACATTTTAGGAGAAGAGGGACACAGAGGGAGAGGGAAGAAATGCATGTAAGCCTCCTCCCCAGACACTGAATACAAATCTGTGTGCAACTGTTAAGCAACAAGGTAACTTTGTAAACAATGCCCGCATTTCAGAAGACTTTGAAGATTCACCTCTCTTTCTTGAGTTGGAAATTGGGGTTCTAAACATTAGGTGGCAGTGAGAAAAATTAATACCTGGGTCGTGTGAGATGCATGGGTGGGAATAAATGAAACCGAGAATGACGTGAAGAATGAATAAATGCCATTTGACTGAGAAATTGATGTAACAAAGTGATCAGAATAAGCTGATCATTGGCTGAAAAAAAATCTCTTCCATGTTGAAAAATGTGCTGAGCACACAGCACGTGTGAGTTTGGAAAGTAGGTAGATCTACAGACATTTGCTTTGCAACCTTGGCAATGTAAAGTCCTTACACGCTCATTATGAGTTTCACTTTATTCATGTGGACACAGATTTCAAAAGCCTTTTCTGGCCCCCGAGTCAGAGCTGGCTTCAGGTGCCTCAGCTTCATACAAGCCTTGTGACGGGGCAGGCCCAGTTCTGTCACCTGTCAGATGGGGATGATCATAGTTCTGAGTGCAAAAAATAAAACTTGGTAAGAAAACCAAAGCAGGTGGCTGTTAGTATTTAGACAAGTGAGTGACAAAAGCCTGGATCATTCTAGGAGTGAGCTCTCTCAAAGAAAGGAGCACACTGTGGACCAGGAATTCTTTGGGGTGTCTGATGACTTCAGAGAATTAAGGCTAAATTTTAATTCCATTGAAAATATATTCACTGAGTACTTACCAGGTTCAAATTATGCATTCAGTTGTGTCCTGTAGCCTGTATTCAAGTAACAGAGATAAGAGGCCCATACAACTGCCTCTGTTCTGAGACAGAAATGCTCATTTATTTAACAAATCCACATTGAGTATCCGGAAGACATCGTTTATGTGGTAGGGGTTCAGCAGTGGCCAAAGCAGATGAATCGTTTTACTCCCTGGAACCAGGAACATTTGAATGAATATTCTTTGACTTTGGAAAAAACAATTCTAAACTTTATGACAAGTAATAGTGATATTTGAATAAATATCTTAAAAGTCACAATGCTTCTATTCAACAAGCATAAAATTGTGATCCATTTCTCAAAATTAGAAGATGATTACAGACTGAATTTTATAGACATAAAGAGATAACATCTTAAAGCAAAAATGTGCACTTTACTTTGATTCCTGACTCATCCTGATATCCATTAAGTGTTCCTATTTGACATAAAGAGAATAATTTTCTCTATATATCCATAGCTGCACATCTTTTTCTCCATTTCTCCATTTAATGTTCCCCAGGAAGTGTACATCCGAGCAAAGTTCTTTCTTAACTCAGAGTCTTTATTTTATTTTCTAACTTGCCGGCCCTTTTATTTCCACTTGTACCTTGCACTTGGCTCTCCCAAACAGTCTCTCTGCAGCCTCACTCAACAGGGCTTGATGTGCATGCAAATGTCGTGGATTCACTGATTACCCAGACCTGAGGATGCGGACCTGCACTCCCTCTGGCTCTCCCAGGGGACAAGATGCAAATCTTGTTTGGGAACCCTGCCACTTGGCTCCTAAAACAAAATTGTGGAATTAAAGACAACATAATCATTAGCAAACCTGGTGACATCATGATTTTTAACAGGATTTTGTTATTGGACAGGCACATTTGTCCTTGGTCTGCCTGCAGGCTTTAAGCATCCTGGGTGATATCGATCTTCATTGAGCTTTGAAATCCCAACGGCAGGAACAAACCAGATGGACCCCCCAAATGAAGATGAATGCCTGTGATTGTCATTTAGAGCTTGCAATAGTCCCTGCTGCCCTATGCACTCAGGATGGGCTGCTTGTCTCTGTCTGTGGTCCTAAAAAGCCATCTGACTTCAGGTGTGGAAGAGCCATTAATAAAGGTGGTAGCAAACATTAGGAAACCATGTTTAGAAGCAGTGTTGTATTTCAGACATACGTGCTCATCATTTATAGCTATTATTAACAGTGATGATTTACTAAAAATGTGTTTTAAATTATCATTCTTCTCCTCCCCCGCCCTGAACCCCCTGCCTCGAATGTGAGTCTTTATTGACCTCAGGCCATGGGAAGAAAATGTCAGTATTTGCAGGGGGAAAGAAATTCATACTTATTCAAAGCAGATAGTTGAACTGTAGCAGCAATTTGTTGTTTCCTATTATGAAATACAATATCAAAGGTTTAATAACTCAATTATAATAAAAAATTGACCTGTTGTATAAAACTTAGGAAGGAAGTGGCACTTTTCAGGCTAACCGATTAGGGGAAAGTCCTATAACCTCCAAGTTATGCTCATGGAAAATACAGTAATGCTGAGCAGTAAGGGCCTAGCTATCCACACCCCTTGTGTGGAATTATAATTTGAAATTGATAACCAAGTGGCGAATTAAAAACATCAAACCCCAGAGTTGTACAGTGTTAGACAATTAGGATGAGGACTCAGCAGAAACACTGGCAGTGGTGCTAAGAAATGGCTGAGATGTGGAGGTTCATGGACCAGCTGTTATGCATCTGTACTTTTTACCAATATGATGATGAGGAAGACCAGGAAGGGGGTAAGTGAGGTGGCTAGAAACCCTAGTGTCTGGCACTTTAAAAATCATTAAATAAGATGGCATTACCTCATCTTACACTAGGGCCACCTGAGCCCTTTTAGACTAGGTGCAAGGATTTCTTAAAATAATGGAATGTAAGAGTACAAAACAGGGTAGGTCCAAATTTGAGATGTATGGTCTTATTCTATATACTGATTCATATATCTAGCTCAAGAGAAAGACAAGAAAAAAATAATTTTTTTTTTCATGGAGTTGTCAAATATCTAGAATTTTAATGTGAAAAATATTTGAAATGTATTCTAGATGTCTTGTACCATTAAAATGTTTGTTCTAAAAATTAAGTTATTTGTATTTGAGTCTATGTTTCATGCTGCATAGCTGTGACTGTTCAGATAGAAGACAGAAATAATAATTGCCTAAGATTGCTTCTCTAATTGTTGTAAAAGACTTAACTTATTAAATGATATACATTGAGCTCTTAGAACCAAGGCACAGCAAGCCCTCTTATAAGTGTGCTTCATTGTTGCTGATGTTGTTTTCTTTATTGTTGTCATTAGAGAAGATGGGGTCAGGAAACTTCTCTAGGGAACAAGCTCAATTCATCAGTTAATTACATTCACCAGAGCCACGTGGACAGCCCTCTTCCCTTTTCATCCCCCTCCTTACATTACCCTGGTTTCTCAGTATCTATTTTTTGTCCTAATAATCTTCGTTTAAATCACTATATCCTAAATAAAGCTAAATATCAGAAGGCAAAAAGTCTCTCCATATGATCTAATAGTAGCAGAGTGGTCTTTGGCTGAAATAATAGAAATACATCAAAAGGGTAGTCAAGCTTTTAGTCTGGAATCCAAAGGACAAAGTAATACCCTTAGTATCTATGTATGGAAATCTGAAAAGCAAGGCCTATCTCAAAGAGTTTGATGAGGACTAAAGAAAAAGTCTCCAAATTGTTTAGCACAATGCTTTGTATGTGGTGTCTGCTTTTTAAAATTGTGTACTTTTAATTTCTGTTCTCATTCTTCTTATTTTTCCTAATGGGGCTGGAGTGGACGCAGAGATCTCAGAGATGCTGAAACTAATCTCCAAGTAGATGCCAGAAGTCAATCTGTCTGTAAAATTAATGTGGTTTACAGACCCAGGGAGTTCTCATGCCAGGCCTTGGGCTGCTGTATCAATTTTGCCTCTGCATCTCCCTGGTGCCTCCCCCTAAGCAGTGAATGCACTTAAAACACGCCCAGCCAGTCATGGGGCACGTGAAGCCATTGTCCTCATCCCGGGCCAGAAGTTCATACCTGGCAGTGATTCAGAATCACTGAATTCAAAAAGCCTCTGATGAAGATAAGGCTAAAGGTTTCAGGCCAAGGCTGGGGTGTAGCATGCTGGCAGAGCGTGAGCTTAGCATGTACAAGATGCTGGGTTCAATCCCTGGCACCAAAAAAGAAAAAAAAAAGATTTCAGGATGCCTTTTATGCTTTCTTTGTTAATTCTTTCATGGCTCTCACTTCTGCTGCAATCTGTAGCCCACCTCTTCCTCCCTCCGTGGGGATGAAGGGAGCTGCACATTTAGTTTCTGGTTGGGTTTTCAGAGCTGCTCATGAATCCAAACAGCCTTTAACTCTCTCTGTATCATCTACCACACCCTACCCTAGAGGCCCAAAGCCAATGGATCCTCCTGGTCTTGGACTGAACCTTTAAAACCATGAGACAAAATGAATCTTTTCTCTTTCTATTGATTATCTCAGGTATTTTGCCACTGCGTTTCCCAGGTGCTAACCATTTTTTAAAATTTGTTTTGTCCTTTGCAAGTCATAAATTCACAAAATGGGTGAGTTTCCTGGTGAGTGTCTCCTATTAAATCTCAAATCTGTGCTGGTCAGTGGCCTGACTGATAATCTCCCCAGTCTTCTATCACCAACAATTTTCTTTTGTTTTTTTGAGACAGGTCTTACTATGTAGCCCAGGCTGGTCTTGAACTTGATGCAATTCTCCTGCCTCAGCCTCCTGAGTGTTAGCAGGTGTGTACCACCATGCTTGGATTACCAGCTTTTTTGTTGTTCTTGATTTGTTTTATTTAACTTTTAGCTTTTGCACTACTTAGATAAACAAAAATGACTAAGCCCATAAATAGCATGTTTAATTCCATATTCATGTTTTAATTACTTCTGCTTCAGTTAGATATCAAAAATTTTGGGTTGTTTGTACCCCAAAAGTGAACAGATGGAAGTATTCATAACTTAGGTGACTTGAACTGATATTTTGTGTCATCTGCCCTCTCTCCTGTTTCTTTGTTGACTCCAATCAGTCTTATGTTATTCTTTGCATCATCTAGCAGCTGCTGGATTGATTTCTCATGTTCCCTTAGAATTTTGAAAGAATTTTTCTTTTCCTGGTCACTAATTGCAATCTTATCTTCTATATCTGAAATTCTGTTCTCACATTGGCTCGTTCTGCTGTGTAGACTTTCAATGGAGTTTTTCATCTCCTGGAAATCTGTTTGCATCTGTGTTATGGATTCCATTTGTTTCCTGTGTTGAGATTCCATCATGTTCCTCAGCTCCTCTCTAGATTTATCAATCATGTCTTGCACTATGAGCACAATCCCTGCTGTTATCTGAGACATTATTTCTGATTTTCCAGATCCTCTTTTTTTGCCAGTTCAGGGAGTCCAGGTGGTTGAGTATCAGATTGTTCCATCTCGTTTCCCTTTGGGGTTGCTGTAGGTGAACTGGAAGTCTGGTTTTGAGATTTGTTTACGTGTCTTCTCATTTTGATAGGGTGGAAGTGGGGGTGCTGTTGGTGCCCACGTGGCTCACCTCCTCTGTGCTGGGAGTAGTGGTACAGTGGCCTGGAGGCCCCTTCCTCTGCACTGGGAGTGGTGAACTGATATTTTGACCTATATATCCCTGCTTTCCGCTTTCCAGCACTTTTTCTCCGGTAAACATATATTTAGTATTACCCAAGGTCTGGGTGCTCTGGCTCCATATTCTGTGTTGTGTATCAGAGAATGGTATACAAATTCACATCTTCTTCGCATCAGAAGTTCAAGCTTTGATTTGGTAGCTGGTTGTTTGTTTTAGCAATTCTTTGATCTGAAGAGAGATCCAAGTTGACATAGTGGAGATGTAAGGGAAGGAGATGAATCACAATCCCAGGCAATTGTCTGAACGGGAGCGGCTGGAGTGGAGTGCTCCAGGCAGGCACCCTGGAGAGGAGGTGGCTGGGCACCCTGTCCTCTGCAGACAGTTCCCTGAGATAACTGAGCAGTGACCATGCCTGCACAGCTCAGAAATCATCTGTATTCTTCTGAACGTTTTCTAGGACTGGCTTGTGGAGAGGGGAGGACACAAACCCTGTTTGTTTTAATATCTCAGAAATTCATTTGTATCGCTAAGTTGTTTTGAATAGTCAACTGTTGAATCGTTGGCTACCCCTGTGTGTAGAGCAAGAAGATAATTGCTCTGATCCTAGGGTGAACCATCTGCTAGTACAAATTGTGCTGCTATCTGCTCCACTGAAACACTTGTGTTCATTATATTATGTTGAAATTTTCATGAAACGTGATTTATACTAAGCTGTGTTCCTGGAAAATTTGATTCTATAAATGGGCAGAAGACTTAATTGCAAGGCTCTTTTCTCTCTTTAGACTTCTAAACTGCTTTGCTGATTTGATCTGGGGCCCTGAAGTGCCAACATCTTGTGAGAGTAGCTGATTATTGATGCCTAGGCGGACACGGAAGTGAAAACTCAAATTTGCAACAATCAAAATGGTTTCCAAAACCTCTTTTAAAAAATGTTCCTGAGTTCTGGAATCTGAAAAATGTCTTGTTATTATAATTCTAATGCTCCTTTTGATGCTACTATTAGAGAGTTTAGTTAGTGTCTCTTCCATCAGCATTATGTTGCTATTGCAATATAAATCAGGGCAGTGAAATCTGATAAATGCCCACTCTCAACTTTTTTGATGTGTTAACATAAGATTAATGACTGTGATGACATAAAATGAGGTCTTTTTGGATTTGTTGATTTTCAATTTGTTGTTTTTCAACATCATACACATCTGCAAAATGGCACAAAGAGAGAAAAAAATAATTTAAATATGAATTAAGAGTAGGGCTTTCAATTGGCGGATGTTGTTAACACTTGTGGTTGGTCTTTAAATTCTCCAGTCCTGCCTCTTGTGAGCTTTAGGAGTAAAAATAGGAAAGGCAGAGAGACAATGTTGGGACATTAGCGATTTCTTCCTGCCACAGTATTTCTTACTCTACTGTGAATAAATCAAACCCTAACTTATTTATCCATCTATCCTTGGAAGACAATTAGAAAAGCCATTAAAAATTCAGAAAAGATGGCAGATTTGCTCAGATTTAATATGAAAGTGATCTTTACCACCCGAGGCTTATTGATGTAAGAGGCACATTGGAGACCCTGGGATTGTCAAGTTCAGCACCTTGCCCTGGCTACTCCATGATCCATGGTGAGTGGTAGACACCAAATACTTCTTTGGGTGCAGTGACTTTATGAGTGATGTATGCAGATTCTTTCTATAAAGCTGAGAGTGAGTTGGCCCAGCTTCAAACAAGAGCTTGCGTCTGTGACCAGTAAGGACAGCTCCATCATTCTCTGGCAGGCTACATCAGACAGGAAGGAATTTAGGCCCCACGTGGGGAGTTAGTTTGAAAATTTCTCCTTTGTCTCTGACCTGTTTTGGACAGCCAGGACCAAGAGGAGTGCTCTTTGTCTGAAGCATCCCTCCTCTTGTGCAACCCCATCCTTCCCCAGTTTGATTGTCTTTTTATTATCATTGTTTATGTTTTGTATACCTAGAAAAATAATTTGTCATGGATTACATCTTATTTACAAGAGGCTGTAATAAGATGGCAACAAGGCATGCCCAATATATCATCATTTAGCAGCTTCTCTCATAACGATGCTGAAGTAATGGTGGAAAAAATACATATAAACAACTCTGAGGACAGATTTTGAATGATCCAGTAATTTTGATTTATACTTGGTATTTGATGGAACTGTATTAGCAGTTAAAGTCAATGGCTAAATGATTCCCAGCACAAAATGAGCTGGAAGTACAAAAGAAGCTTTACAATGCACAATTGAGAGCTCTGAGTCTCCCAGCTTAGATTTCCAAGTGCAGTGTAAATTACAGGCCTGGCTGTCACTTTTAACTTGCAATTCTACCCAATTTGGTCTAGCTAGGTAATTTGTCCACTATGCCTTTATGAAGCAGTAAACACCAGCTTAATTCCATTGCTTTTCTAAAGCAAATCGCTTCATCCCTCATATCCACTGCAGAGAAGGCGTGAATCTCCTAATTTTGATGACAGTCTCACTGGACAGATTCCATGTGGAACTGGATTGGTGAAAAGGCTTCCTGTGTCTGTGAATGGCGCTGGCTCTGGTCATCCGGAAGAGATCTCAGCTGCCCTGGGTGCTCACTAATAGGGCTCCCACGGTTCTCCACTTCCCCTCCTGACCCATGGTGCTTCTTGCTTCTTGTTTCCTCCATGTTTTCTCCTATTACAAAGATGAAAGCAATGAAAGCCCTGGAAACCAAAATCCAGCACTCTAACTAGCAATATTAATAGAAAGCAGAAAACTTTCTAAATATCATACTATCCTCAAATCCAACCTAGAAAAATGAGCAGTCAGGTAAGGAGATGCTGCTTGGCAGCAACTGGCAGAAACTGCTTTCCACTGCTTCACTCTGTGTGACTTGCATATTTCTTAGCCACAAACAGATGGCCAGAGAGTGCAGTTGTTAAGCGAGAAAGACTCCAGGCACCAGAGCTTTGCTCCTTCCAGGCCAAGTGAGAAAACTGATAGATTTGCAAAAGTGCCTCCCAGGGAATTGGAAAGTTTCATTCAAGAGTCTCATGTGGACTTGGAATCTGCACTTGTAGCCCAGGCAAGTACAGAGCAGTTAATTCGTGCATCAACTTCTTGGTTTGGGTTGGTCTATTTCGAATGAAAGCAGATGACTGCTGACACTACCACCCATTTAAAAAGAATCATTGGAATCACTCAGTCATTTATTCACTCACCAAATACTTACTAAGCTTTTACTTTGGCAATGGGCATCAGGATTGAAACATGAACCCTGCTTGTCTACCATCCTTATAGGTCTCCAGGCTTAGTAGGAAAGATAGACGTGTCAATAAACTTGAGACCACAGTAATCACAATAATATATTTAAAAATAGAAGAACCAAGGGTCCTAGGAGCACTAAAAAGAAAGCAACTGAGTTAGGAAAGAGTTACAAGAACAAGTAGTGTTTGACCATGCTTCGAAGAGATGCTGAGCGATTTGCCCATTTTGGTAAAGACCTGGTGCAGTGGTAAAGGTCGGTGGGTGTGGTCACCACTCAATCATGAAGATTTTTTAATAGTGGTCCCAGAATAACTGGCTTTCCACTTGCCGAAATTTAAAATTAGACCCCTATCTTTCACCGTGCACTAAACCAAAATCAAAATGGATCAAAGATCTAAATGCTAAAACAGAAACACTAGATCTGCTGGAAGATAAAATAGGTAGAACTCTTGAAGACACTGGTGTAGGCAAAGACTTTTTAAGAAAACCCCAGTGGCACAGGAAATACCAGCAAGAATCAACAACTGGGATCTCATCATATTAAAAAGTGTTCACACACAGAAAGAGAAAAAAAGAAACAAGAGTGAAGAGAAAATCCACAATGTGGGAATAAATTTTTGCCAGCTATTCCTCAGACAAAAAATTAATATTTAGAATATATAAAGAACTAAAAAAAAAATCAGACCATTCAAATTTAAAGACCTAATTCAAAACTGGGGATCTGAAATGAATAGACACTTCTCAGATGAGGTAGACATGACAAATAAATATGTGAAAACATGCTCAACATCACTGATCATTTGAGAAATGCAAATTACAACAACACTGAGATTCTATCTCATTCCAGAAAGAATGGCTATTATCGAGAAAAAAAGCAATAAGAAATCCTGGAGGGACTGCGGGGAGAAAGGAACCCTTCTCCACTGTTGGTGGGAGTGTAGGCTGGTGCAACCACTGTGGAAATTAGTGTAGAGATTCCTCAAAAAGCTAAAACTAGAGGTTCCATTTGACTCAGCTATTCCCTTTCTTGATGTCTTCCCAAAAGAATTAACAGCATCATACCACAATGATATATGCACACCTATGTTTATAGCAGCATAGTTTGTAATAGGTAAATCTTGTAAACAGCCCAAATGTCCATCAACCGATGAATGGATAAAGATGTGTATTTTTATATAATAGAGTACTACTCAGCCATAGAGAAGGATAAGTTTGAGACATTTCTAACTAAATGGATGCACCTTGAGACCATTCTGTTAAGTGAAATAAATCGGTCACACATATTCAAATATCACATAGTTTCTTTGCTGTAAGAAACCAAAAGTGTAAATAAGGACCAAAATGTACAATAAATATTGGGAAATGGGAAAAAAATGTCCCAATGAGACGAGGGACAAGGAAGAGTGGAAGGGGAAAGGAAAGAAAGGACAAGAAGAAAGTAAGAATAGAAGGAAAAAATGGAAACAAAGCTTTTGTAAATGGGGGGAAGAGGAGTTGAAGGGAGTGGAGGGGACCGGGAATAAAAGAAGCGAGATATATCATGTACAGGTGCAAATTCCATACATTGATGTAATCATTATGTATACCTAAAATGTACCTATACAATAAAAAGAGAAGAAAAATCAAGAGAATACTACTGAGAATTACGGTGGGTCACTGTGGCTAGATGCACAGGTCAGGCCCACACAACTCTATTCTGAGCATGTGATCTTCCAGGCAGATACCTCCTCCAGGAAGGACAGGAAGGGCCAGCACTGCGGGGCAGGGACGGAGACACTGTGAGGTTCATTACCAAAGGTCGCTGGGAGCATAGGGCGAATGTGCTACAACTCCTTTAGAACTGCATCTTCTGCCCAGCTGACAAAATGCTGCTGTTTCAGAAGGCACTAGCAGAGCTTTACTCTTTAATTTCTCTGCTCATTAAGCCTTCACTTCTGAGGTGTGAAAATGACTCCAGGCTGGTAATAAACTGCTGGAGAAGTCATTATTTTAAAAACGATCTTGCTCCCAAAGGGGACGGAGTGGTACAAAGCACAATTGCTCCAGGATCAGCTCCTCTGTAGGACAATGACTGTTCAAATGTTCCAGTTATCATAAGAATAAAAAAGAACTGTCTAGTTGCAGAGAAGATGAAGCACAAAATACCCAGGCCTACTCAATAATCACAATAGCTTATTTTTTGGAGAGAGGAGATGGCACATTTCAGTAGGGGAAAATGATAGTATTGTTAGCTGTTCATTATAATGCAAAGAAAATGGAAAGGGGACAGAAAAGAGCTAAGAAGACAGAAGTCACTTTCAGGGAGTCTTGTGATGTTAAAGAACAGACCAGGAATAACCATAATGATATTATTAATATTGATATAATTAATTAAAGTCCTCCAGAGGCAGTAAATGTCTCTTACCATTGCTTTTGAGAGAGCTTGGCTGGGACAGACAGGAGCTCTTCTTCAGTTTTGCCTTTTCATGTAGCCTGCAAACGAGCCAGGGACAGAACATTTCCTCCTGAGCAGTACTCGCTAAGGCAGTGAGCCCAGACCTTCCGTGCGTTGCCTTTTCCCTTCCTGTGTCTGCTTCTCTCACCTCTCTCGTCTCTCCCCTCCCTCTCTTCTCCTTCTTCCATCCCAGTTTTTCTCCCAGTCAACTGCTCAGAGCTTGTGGCTGTATTTCTTCCCTGGACACCATCCCTCAGAGTGCAGTCTCTGCATTCCTTCTTCAATAAAGTGAAATAAGGCAAAATGACTTTGTGCATGCTGGACAGCCCCTTGCCACTGCCAGAGAACCCTGTTATGTCTGAAGGGGCATTGTGGGAAGCGTAGAGCAAAAGCCAATTGATAAATGCGGAGAAAGTGTTTTTCTAAGGATTCTGCTTTTTACCTGCCATTTTCAAACCTTGGAGCAATCAGACCCCTATGCTTGAACCATCCAGGGAGTTTGGTTGGAGGGAAGTTGGCACTGCTGGCCAGTGCAGGGATAGTCTTCTCCGGGAGGCATCTCTTCTCAAGATGGGAATTCGTTTGGGCACTGCCACGGAGCTGGAGCCAAGGGAGCTCTCAGGTGGGGAGGGACAGCGAGCTCACAGCCTGTGCAAGGCCTCGGGCGTTTCTCTTCAGGTCTCTAACGTGTTCCTGCTGGGCGGTTTGGTCCTCAGGTCCCTGCTGCAGAACCACCAACACCTCCCCTTCATGTCCCAAGACCAAACCCCATTCTCAAGTTTCCTTCAACCACAGGGTACCTGGCCTTCGGCAGACAAACAGCAGATGTTTCTCAAGGCACGAAAGGACTCATCACCCCTTTGGTAATCGCTCTTGGACACTGTGGTTGAGATGACAAAGACAAGCAGTAGCTCCTAGCTCGCATCTCAGGTCCTTCGTGTCATATGGACAATTCCCAGGTGATCAGTTTGTATTCAGCCCCAGCTGGGAGCCAATGAGAAAACTAAATTTTGTGGGTCTAAGTAGAACACAAAGGCATCTTTATAGCCAAAGAAACAATCAACAGTGTGAAGAGGCAATCTTGGGAGGTGGAGGAAATATTTGCAGACCCTGCATTTGATAAGGGGTCATCCAAATTATAGAGAAGGAACTGCTATGACTCATTGCAAAAATGACCAAACATTCCTCCCACAAGACATGTAAGTGGCTGACAGGATAAGATGCTCAATATTGCTAATAATTAAGGAAGCACTAGTCGAAACCACAAGGAGCTATCACCCACCTCACACGTATCAGGATGGCTATTAATAAAATAAAACCTGAAGTAACAAGCATAGGTGAGGAACAGAGAAGCTGCAGCCTTGTGCACTGCCGAATGTACAGTGAAAGGCGGCAGCCCTGTGGAAAACCAGACAGGGCCCTGCCTGGGGAGTTAAAAATGAAATCCTAGGTGATCCAACAATCGTCCTTTGGCTGTTTATTGTATTTCATTTTTTTCAATGGACATTGCAGTTGAGAATTCGTAAGTCATCGGAGTCAGAAGCAGAGGGTGGGATGGCGTCTGAGGATGGGAAACGGAAACCTCGCCCGTTGCTGTCAGTACAGTCTCAGCGATGCAAGATGAGCGCGTGGTAGAGACCCGCTGCACAGCGCCGCGCTCGACGCTCACCGTAAATTGCTGCACCCCAGAGATGTGTTAAGAAGGGAGATCTCACCGCTTCTCAACACAGTGACACAGGCGTGAGTATTCTGAAAAAAAGTGCAAAGGGAAAGGGAAACCGCAGGGTAACCTTGGCTGGCCCATGTGGCACAGCGTGGCGTGAGCTCTCTCTCGTAGTCCCAGACTGACGAGTGAGGGCTACTTGCTGTCAAGGAACTTGGGAGTGGAGCCTCCGGAGGACTGGAGCAGTGCCAAGAGCCGCACTGCTGCAGTCACGGCCACGCTTCCTGCGTCACCTCCAGGGCACCACCGCTTCTGCCACCACCGCCCCTGCCAGCCGCCGAGCCAGCACTACGCTGCAGTGCAGGGCCTGCCGCGCAGCAAGTGAGCAAGGACCACCTTCCCCAGAGCCCAAGGAAGCCTTCGGCAGGCTCCCTTCCGGTGCTTTGAATCTTGGGAATCTCCTCGGATTCATTTTCCCGTTGCTTATTTAGAGTTTTTCCTTACCTAATTTGTAAAAAAAAAAAAAGATACGGGCTTTTCACTGTAAGACTCAAGAAATTACAAGGGGTTGGCAGTGAAAATTCTTTCCTTTTCGGGTCTTCTGATCAACTTTATCGCCTCCGTTCCTCACCGAATACAATTTGTGTACAGCATACTTCCAAAGTCAGTCTATAAATGCACAGTGCAATGAAACTCACGTTTATTCCCCTGCTGCTCTTCTGTCTCTTTCTTTCAGTCTTTCCGTGGGTATAATCTCTTTATACACATTATACAGACTGCAAGCACTATTTCTAATTATTTCTGAATAATATGTCTTAGACATCATTCCAAAACAGCACATAAGGGCTTCTTCGGTCTTCTTTTATATTTTTAAAATTAAATTTCAGCTTTTACTTACATTAATTCTTTCACTCTATGATGTTTAGTTTTATTTTGGCATTTTCATTCGAAGTTCCGAAGGATGCCTACTTAGCTCATTGATTTTCAATTTTTTAACTTTTTGAATATAAGCAAGTATATTACTGAATGTCCATAATTTTATTAGTTCCATCTCAAATCATAATTCTATGTATTATTTTGTTATTTCTCAGTTAAATATTAAAAATGTTTTATTATGCTTTATTCTTTGACCTGCTTAGAAGTATTACTCTTCATTTCCCAAAACTGGGCTTTTTCAAATTATTTTTTGTTACTGAGTTTTGGGATAACTGAATCATGGTCAGAGGACATATCCTGTAAAGTTAATTTTTTCAGAACTTCCTGAAATTTACTTTATGCCTCAGTATAGACTTTCTTTAAGTTCCAGTATATAATTATTTTTCAAATATTCTATGTGCTTTGAAAATAATATATATTCTGTACATGTTGGATCTTCTACTTGTAGGTACAAGCTTAATTTTGTGGTTAAAATATTTTTAGTAATTTTTCTTACTCTACTCCGTGTAAACTTTTGCTTTATATATTTGAAAGCCATGTTATTAAGTGCATGCAAATATAAAATTGTTACGATGTTTTGCTCAAGTTCAATTTTTATCATTATGTGTCCCTCCTTGTCTCTAGCCACACTTTTATGTCCATTTTCATTGATATTTAATGTAGTTACACTAGTTTTCAATCAATTTTTAGGTTTTTGTATTTTTAAGTTTTAGTCACAGTTCTTTTAAATAACAGATAACCCTGTTTTTAAAGCTATTTATCTCACATATTCTTGTTTATTTATGCCCAATACAATTCCTGGAACATCTGAGTTTAAATTCAACATCTCGTTTTATGTGTTTTGTGTGGTATACTTTTTCTATATTCTTTTTTTATTTTTTGCTAAATTTTGGATTGATAGTTTTTGTCATTGTGCATTTTCTCTTCTACAAGAAAATAAAAATATACTTTGTATTTTGTATTAGGAACCTTAGAATTTACAACATGCATACAATTTTAGCTAAGGCTAAAATTAATATCTTTACCTACATTACAGGTAATTCAAGAATCTTAGAGTGTTGTAATACTATTTAAACTCTTTTTTGTTGTCATTGCTGTCAGTATTTTAATTCTTTTTTGTCATTTTCAACAACTTGACTACTAGGCAATATTGTTACTGTTTTACACAGATCATGTTAAAATCATAGTTATCCACATATTTTCTACTTCAGTTTCATTCCTGTTTACATTTTGAATTTTCATATAGGATCCGTATTTATTTATTTATTTTTTGGTACTGGGGATCAAACTCAGGACCTTGCGCTTGTGAGGCAGGTGGCAGCACTCCTTTTTAAATATTTTCCCCACGCATCATCTAGGGTCATTTTTCTTTAGAGAAGTCTATTTCCTGAAAATGTATTTATTTCGCGCTCATTCTTAGAGGGTATTTTCTAGGTTCTGGTTTCTATCAATACTAAGTTGATCGTTATTTAGCTTGGCATATTGATGAATTCACTGCAGTGATTTCTATCCTCCACTGCTGATAAGAATTCACCGTTTACTCTTGCTGCCACTTCATTGATGGTAGCATACATATTCTGTTGTTTAAGATTATAATTTTTTAGAGGTTCCCATTTCTTATTTAAAATATTCTATCATGGAAAATTTCAAATATATATATATATATATATATATATATATATATATATATATGAAAGTGGAAGAGCAACATAAAACATGCTCCATGAGCCACGTAACATGTCCCTCCTGTCCATCTTTGATAATCACCCACTCGTGCCAAGCAGGTTTCATCCACAATCTGACCCATAAGTTCGTCTGCTGCTTTTCTTGCAATTTATTTGTTGAAGTGGGTGTGTTTTTCATAAGGTTTCCAACATTTTGGATCTTGCTAGTTCAGTTCCTGTGTTTTATTATGTACATTTAATACGTTTCTCTGTACCTTGTATTCCTTAAAAGTTTATTTGAGTGGTTTTAATATTTTCTCTGTGCCTCTACTCTGCAGTTTCACAATAGTATGGATGATGTCACTTTTCAAAAATGTATTTTGGATAGAATCTTTTTCTGGCATTTTCTCTTGGTTCTTTCCTAGAGTTTCCCTCTCTCTGCTAACATTATCTACCTATCCTTACCTGTTGCTCCCTTCACATTAGAGTTCTTAGGATACTGATCTTGTTTGTTTTAAATTCCCTTCTAATAATTCTAACATCTCTGCCATGCCTAAATCTTGTTCCGAAGCTTTGTCTGTTTCTTCAAGTCATGTATTTTGCTTTTTGGTATACCTTGTAATATTTTGTTGAAAGCCAGACCTGATGTGCTGGGTAAAAAGAAAACTAGACCTTCAGCATGAGTTGTTATGTTTGTTACTGCAGGATTGGGCCGTGCTTACTATTTATTCTAACAGTGCAGCAGACTCTCGCATTTATTGGTATCCTTTCCTGTTCCCCCTCTTGTTTTGAGTCTTCCCAGGGACTGCACAGATCTGAGCTGTCTGTGTTATCCTGGAGCCCTACAGAACGGGTTTGAGGGGTGATGGTGGAGAAAATAAATGCTGTACCGTCTTAGGATTAGGCCCAGTCTCTCCGGGAGCCTGTGCCCTGGGCTGTGGCCTTCATGTGTGTTTGTTGTTTTTGTTTTGTCTCATTCCCCCCAACTACACCTTTGGGAGGGGCCAGCAGTCTGGACGAGCTAGAGCTGAGTGCTTCCCCTTTCTGAACCAGTCTAGCTCTGACAGAATCCAGGAGTCAGCCTCTGAAGAGCAGGCACTCTGCCTTTAATGACTGAGTTCCGCTCCTGCAGCTAGGTTGTTAATGAATTGGTCACCAAATGAGGAATTGTACATTATAATATTCAGAATGAAGAAATGGCCAAAGGAAACCCCAGGTTGATGACTTTGCTTGCATTTGCATGACACTGACATGCAGTATTGTAATGTACAACAGAACATAAAACTACAGTACTGTAAAGTACAGTACAATCAGCAAAAATTATAGTACTGTGTAAACAAGGTGTACTGTGCAAAGAAGACACCGGGGCTCTATAAACAAGGTTGCAGAACTGCACAAAAGTAAAGGCGCTCAAGCTAACATTTTAGCCGCTGAATCCTTCCAAGTCCTCTTCAGGCTCCTCATTGGAATGGTGATCAGGAGATGCAGAAGGCCCGGGATGGAAGATGATAAAGTAGCAGCATCTTGGTCCTGTAGGTCCTCACATGAGGACATCTGCAGTGTCTCTTGAAGGCAGCCTTTGTGCAAAGAACAGAACACTGGGCATATTTCAAAACCGCTGTGTCTCCTGTGCACAGGAACACGGGGGACTTTCATCTGACTTCCACTGTGAGAGCCTCTCCTGGCTCCGGGGTGTAAAACTCACCAGTGGGAGTGCACACCCTGAATTGGAGGCACCCTAGAGTTTTAAGCTCAACTTCGCCCACCTGAGCCTCCCCCGATCAGTTTGTAATAGTTCAGGTTTTCGCACTCTGGCACCAGCTCCCATGGGTTTTGCCCAGTAAGATGTGATTCTTTGTACTTGCCTGGGAGTGTCCAATTCAGCGCATCTGTTTCCGCTATGCCTCACATTCTCTGACAGATCTAAGGAGAGGAGAGTGTGCACCGTTTTCCTCATGAGGATGGAGATGCCGGCTTCCAAGTTTCCTGAATGCTGGATTTGAAACCATTTTCTTCAAATGCTGTCACTTAAAAAAAGAGCTAGGGCCAGGGATTTAGCTCAGTGGTTCCGCTGCCTGTCTTGCAAGCACAAAAACCTGAGTTCTATCCCCAGTACCAAAAAGAAAAGAGCTATTGTAATTTCTTTAAATACTACCAAGCACAGCCTTGAATTTTGATTTCTGACAGCTTCAGTTTGGAGAGATCAGTTTCTGCCTCTTGCGATCCTGTTGGTTGTCGTTTCTGTTGTCTTGTTTCCTTACGTAGTTGAACAACTATGTCCCCCTTGGCCGTGGAGCATCACTGTGTAGATCCTTACAGGCCAGCAGGATGAAGACACCTTTTCTTCCGAGCTGTCCTTTCAGAAACCTGCAGAGTGCAATCAGAACAAACACTTTGACACCACTCTGATCATGCACATCTGAGCGGTTTCCACTAGAATGTCAACTTGTTTTACAGCAATTTTATGTATGTATGTATGTATGTATGTACGTACTGGGGATCAAACTTGGGTCCTTGCGCTTGCACAGCAGGCGGCGAAACCACTGAGCTAAATCCCTGGCCCTTACAGCAATTTTTAAATCTCTATCTCAGCATATTCTATTCTCTCCTCCATTTTCCTCATTAGGATGTAGGAGATTTATTTCTAAGGAGTCTGTATCCTGATGGGGTAGGGGACTCTCTTTATATAACAGTGTGTGTTTGTTTGGGCCTATGCACACATGCACATGTTTATGCATGTGTTTGTGTTATGTATGTATGTATGTATATGTATGTATATGTATATGTATGACCTTTAACTTATGATCTCAATTCATTCCCAAGGGCTGGTTGTAACTGAAGTTGCTCAAGTGCCTTCAAAGTCTCTCTCCTGTATAATTTTAGGGCACACTTTCTTCCAGGGAGATCTCAGTGCCTTAGACAGACATTGGCTCAGGATTTCTCAATTAACCCCTCACAGAATGATGTTGTGATGTTGTAATGTCCCCTCCAGAACTCTTTAAGGGTTAAATCTGTATCTGAGACCATCTGGAAGCAGAAGTGGCCAGCATTTGGGTCATAACTTAAGACTTTGTTTCTAAGTTAAAACTAAAACTAATCATAACCCAAGTTGTTCCTGTCAGGACAGTTGTAACTTAAAGGTCCCCTGTACATGTTTGTTGTTTTTCTATATACATGTGTACTTATGTGTATGTGGCTTTTTGTGAATATGTGTGTTTGTAAAAGGGAGCTGTTCTACAGGATTTTATTTGGTTAGGACTTGACTTTTCACTTTGTCCTTTTTCCTAGGGGATCCACCACCACTTAAGTCAGTTTTGTATCCATTTCTTGTTTATACACTCAGGGAAAAAGCAGCATGGAATGTCAACTTTTTACTCCTCTGGCATCTTAACTCTTCTTCTTTGCTGGAGATTGAATCCATGGCCTTTGCATTGAGTTACACCTTCAGCCCCCCTCCCTCTTTATATTGACACAAGGTCTTGCTACGTCATTAAGTTGTCCAAGCTGGCCTGGGACTTTCGATCCCTCTGCCTCAGCCTCCCAGAGTGCTGGAGCTACAGGTGTGTACCATCATGCCTGGGTTTTTCCCTCTATTTTAAGCCTGATAATGACTCCATATCTTTTCAGTTCTTTCATACTTTAAGAAAATGTTCTGAAAATATTTGGCTCAGCATTTTATTTGTTTTCAGTCAGAACATTCGTCCAGATAACCTAGCCTGATGTTATATGAAGCACATGTCCCCAATATGTTTGCAAGTTGTGCCTGATTACTCCTTTGGACTTTTGTTCAAAGATCTGTTAGTTCAACTCTTCCACCAACCCCAAAACCCATTTAAAAACCAGTGGAACTGGGAATCCTTCAGAGCCAAGTCGAAGGCATCTTAGAATCCAGGGTGTTTATACTGATCCATTTGACACATTCTGGTCCTGGCAGTGGGTGGAGTAAGGGTAGTGCTTGAATCCAACCTCCTGTGGTCTTTCCACCTTGGGGTTAGGGTCCTGGGGGTGTGGCATTTGGGATTGTTAATTTGGGCATCTGACACCCTCTCCTCACAGTCGGTTTTATTCTACTGCGGATTTTTCCATTCTTAGGTCCCTGTTGACTTTCTGGTTTTCTTCCTGACTTTCACATTAAATTGTCTTTTGCATGATGCCAACTCCTATTTTTAGGCTATGCACTAGTTTACTATCTGTCTTAGTTACTTTTATTGTTGCTGAGACAAAATACCAAATAACCAAAGTTAAAGGAGGAAAAGTTTATTTGGTTTTCAGTGTAGGGCTTTCAGTTACTAGTCAGCTGGCTCCAAGGCAGGGCAGTGTGGCAGAGGGCCATTGCAGGGGAGAAACAGTCCATGGCATGGCAAGCAGAAGGCAGCAAAGCAGCAGCAGCATGCCTGCCTTCTGTCTGTCCCTTTATACTCCATCCAGGCTATAAACCTATTGATTGGAGCCACCCACACCCAGGATGGGGCTTCCATTATCCTTCATCCGAGTATTGCATCCTTAAACCTCATTCCTATAACCTAATCCAGCCATCTTCTAAACTCCCCACCTATGATACATGAGGCTTTGGAGGGACATCTAGATACAAGTCATAACATTTATCACCTGTTGCATGTTTTTGCTTATTTTTAATAGTAATAGTAAAAATCAGAACTGGCTTGTATTAACATAATAAAATATCATATTGTTTTCTCCTCCCTTTTTTTTTTTGAGACAGAATCTTGCTGTGTAGTTCAGACTTCCCTTGAACTTACTTTGTTGCCCAGGCTGGCTTCAAACTCACAACGATCCTCCTGCCTCAGCCTCTTGAGTTGAGTCCTGTGAGTCCTGGGATTATAGACATGGGCCACCATGCCCAGCTTCTTCCAATTCTTGATGGTGGAAGTCTGCACTCAAAGCTCCAGCATGGTTGTTGTCTAACGAGGACCTTATTCCTTACTTGCAGATGGGTACTTTCTCAATGACACCATACCTGGGCTTCTTCAGTGCCTGTCTTAGTTACTTTTCTTTCTTTTTTTTTTTCCAGTACTGGGGATTGAACTCAGAACTTTGTGCTTACCAGACAGGCACAGCATCACTGAGCTACATCCCTGGCCCTTAGTTACTTTTCTTACTGCTGAGACAAAATACCTGACACCCAAAGTTAAAGGAGGAAAGGTTTATTTAGTGTGTAGAGGTTTCAGTCCAATATCAGCTGGCTCCAAAGCAGGGTGGCATGGGGGCATCACAGAGGAGAAATAGCTTATGGCAGGCAGAAGGCAGCAAGCAGCAAGTAGCAGGCAATCACTGCAGTCTCCTTTCTGTCCCTTACATTTTATCCAAGTTACCCACCCTTAGGGCAGGTAGCACTCACACCCAGGGTGGGTCCCTCTTAATCCTATGTAGAACTGTCCCAAGACAATCAGTGGGCTGATTTAATAATCACATACCCTCTGTCCCAGCATCACACACTCCAGATCCAGTCAGCTCTGAAAATCCCCCCCACTATTACTGCATGAGGCTTTTAGGGGACATTTAGACTTAAGTCATAATATTTACAGTTAGAGAGGGAGTGTTAAGTTCTCTGGTGTCTCACAGGGCACAATCTCATCAAGAAGACCCCACTTCCTGACCTCCTCCAAAAATAGTTATTTCCCAAAGGCCGTATCCCCCAAACCACTTCCACATATGGCTTTGGGGAGGGAGAGACACAATTTCAGCATGTAGTACAGTGTATAGTAGATTTTTCACATTTCACTATCGTATCTTTTTTTCCTCTAAAAATTCCTTCTCTCTTTCTCTCTTTAAACCAATTTAGATCTTTGGAGGTGATTCAATCTAAAAGTTTTTGTTTTTTTTTTTCATGGAGGAAGAAATGGAGATTCAAAGAAGTTAATTAACTTTTTCAAGATCACATAGGTAACTTGGATAAGAGTTAATTTTAAGATTACAGTTCGTTACAAAAATGATATAGAGAGCTGGGGATTTAGCTCAGTGGTTCTGCTGCCTGCCTCACAAGCACAAGGTCCTGAGTTGGATCCCTGGTACAAAAAAAAAAAAAAAGATACAGAGTTTCTACAGCTCAGATTTTCCTAATATTATCATCTAATTTAGCCATATTATGTGATCAAAACTTAAGAAGTTAATAGTTGTACAATAATATTAACTAAACCATAGACTTCATTTAGATTCCATCAGTTTTTCTACTGATTTTCTCTTTCTTTTTAGGATCTAATCCAGAATAACAGATTGGATTTTGCTATTTTATTTCCTATGTCAATTGTTTACTTTTCTCCTGTTATTCATCATCATGCCACTTTTAGAGAATTCTGGTTAAACTATTTTATAGAGTACCCCTCACCTTTTGTTGACCTGATGTTTTCCTGAGATTATATTGAGATTATGTACTTTAGAGAAAAACTACCAGAGACATAATTTACCCTTCTCAGTAAGTCATGAAGCTGGTATGTCTTAGAACTGGTGATACTCACCTTGCCAGGTCTCTGTAATGTAAAGTTGCTATTTTCCCTTTGTAATTAATATAAATTTAGTAGGAGATCCTTGGATATTATGCAAATATCTTGTTTTACCTCCAAAATTTACCTTGTAATCTGAGCAGTCATTGGTTGCTTCCTATATATTTTACCTTTTATGAAGCACACCTCTCTGGAGAGAGAAAATGGTTTCACATTCTTTCTGAATGACTCAGGTGATGACATGGGGAAGTTCAGGTTGACATCAGAAGAGAGATTTGATCTAAGAGTTTGAACTGTTGTAGAAAAATACAGTGTCAGGGTGGAGTGTAACCTGGAAATATGGATCAAGAGTACAGATAAAACCCAGATGTGGGTTGCATCCAGATTTAAGACCAAAATGCCTCATTAGTAGAGAAAGAGAGGAGACGTGAACAAGATATAGGACTCAAAGGCATATGCATAATATATTGAAACAACTCGTCAAGTGGAATATCTGGGTAGCGGTGAAATGTCAGTAAGAATGATGGGAGTCACCTGAGTACTGGGAATGCAGGGCTGCGGGAGACCTGGCTGGGGAGGGTTGGATGCATCTGGGGCAAAGGCAGGCAGTTTAGAGCAGCGAGGCATGTTGTGTGTGCTGTGGTCCTTCCCCTTTCCCCAGACAACTGTCTAGCCTTGAGCCAGGTCCTTGCCCCAATTGCTTTTATTCTGCCTCTTTCTCTTACACTGATATTCTAAAGAAAACCTGAGAGTGCTCAGCCTCAGTGATCCTCCTGGGAGTCCCCCTAATGCTAGGTGCTCTCGGTTGAGATAGCCCCTCCAGGCTCTCGGTGATGAACTAAGTCTGTCTCCAAGTAATCTTCCATTGTGCTGCCATGGTCCCACACTGTGACAGTTGGCAACAGAGGGAGAAGTGTTTGGAAAGCAGAAGGATCACACAGGGGTTTGGCAGAGCTCAGTGTAGACACCCCACAGAAGGTTTGTAGCAGTAGAGAAATGATCAGTTTGAGCAGATACTATAATTATTTGTGGAGTACAGTTATGTTGTATCCATAAGAGATGAATAACTTGAGCCCAGCTGTCATTGTCCTTGCTTTGCTTGTATTGGCTACATCCACTATTCCTCTGTTTTCTTCACTTTCCTTTCTGATTTCTGAGAGGGACTTCGATAAGGGTCATAGACTGAGCCAAGGAACAACACAGAATAATTCTCCCTTTACCTCTCTCTCTAGAGAGGAATCCCTCTGATGATGTTTCTCAGTGCACCCTGGCTTCCTCTTTGCTCTTCTCTGTTAGGATAGAGGTTGAAGAAGACCCTGCCATCTGCCGAACAGGAGGAACCCTGCAAGGTTTAAGTGATTTATAGGGAGAATGGGTAAAAGGAAGCAAAGCACCATGAATTAAGGGAGTAAGGTAGGGAGGAGCACACACCTTCCCATCCTGCTCTTTGGGTACAGGAAAGTGGTGAGGAGCCCAGAGGAAGGGATGTGCCCTTGGCTGGAGCCTCTTTCTCCACAGCATGCCTCACAGGAGTCCAAGCAGCAGTGGGAATGGATTAGGGCCGTGTTAGCCCCATGGACCTCGAATCCCTTAGCAAGCTTTGCTCCTCACCTTTGTGTTGATGATCGAGTACCATGGTTGTAAGTTTAACAGTAGATAGCAGGCCTCCTTCGGGCAGGGTATCCATGTCGCAGACTCTTCCATGTCCCCCCACACTGCTCCCTTCTGGGAAAGTACAACTTCTTTTGAGAAGGGTAATGCAGTCCATGGAACCTTAAAATCGACCAGCTGATTGGAGACAAACTAAAGTGTTATTTAAGAAACACTTAGGGCTCTATATAGCTTTCTATTCCCGGGTTGAAAAATTACCACAAGCGTGGGTGCCTAAAATAACACAGGCTTATTAGCTGCAGTTTCTAGAGCTCAGATACCCGAGATGGTGCTCACGGAGCTGGGGCCCGACATCTGCGCTCTTGTTAGTTCCTCTGGAGAAGCCACTTCCGGGGTTGTTCAGCATGTTGGCTGTCTTCTTGCTCCCAGGCAGTTCCCTCAGCTCCATGTAGTCGCAGGACCAATGTCCCTATTTCTTGCTGGTTGCCAGTTGGGGTTTTCCAGCTCTCAGTCTTTCTGCCTTCTGTCTCTTTTCCTCTTTCACCGTCAAAGCCAGCCATGGCAGGTGGAGTCTCGTTCTTCAAATCTCTGTGACCTTGGCTTCTGCCAATCTCTGCATTGATTCCTGCTAGAGAAATTGCTCATCTTTAAGGGATTTGTGATTAGATGGGGCCTTCCTGGACAATTCAGAATCAAACCCCATTTTAAGGTCTGTAACATTAATTAAATCTGCAGTCTCTTTTCTGTGTGCTGTCATAGAGTCACAGCTTCTAAGGATTCAGGTATGGGCATCTTTGGGAGGATTATTATTTGGCTTGTCAGAGGATCAGCTAACACAGAGGAAGGGTTTAAAAGAGGCTGGGATGTCCTGATCAATCTGCAAGAGTAAATGAGATAAATCAGATGCAGAGGTTAAATATCACATGGTTTCTCTTACAGAGAAACACAAAACTGAATTTAAAGAGCAAAATAAGAAAGATGATAGAAACAGGGAGGTGGATTTTGTGGAGATGGGAAGGAGATCTGGGAACCTGGGGATTAAGGAGAGCCAGGAGGGGAAGGGGAAGTAAAAGTGATCAAGACACGATGTGTGTATGTTCAGTTGCCCAAGACGATTGTAATTATTATGCGTTGCAAAAATATACCAACAGCAAAACACTGAAAAGCTTAGAAATAAAAAGAGAGAATAGAGAGAGCCATGGGGGCACACTGTTCCCCCGCCATGGTCTGGGAGGACACTGCCATGGTGGGCAGAGGAGAGGACCAGGGAGGTCCAGTGCCCGGTACGTGTGGGAGGTGAGTGTTTACACATCACAAGCCCAGCCTGAGGTGGAGCCGCCTTCTCAAGCTGGGCATACGGGCACTCATCCTGCCTGCAGAGCATGTGGCTCTCCAGCCCAGGGCGCTCTGCTGCAGAAGAGAGGAAAGGCCGCGGGGAGCCTGAGGTGTCAGGGACAGCTTCCTGGCTGTCTTCTGTCAGCTGTGCCAGTTTGCCTTGGGGGTTCTGTGACTGCCCTTCTGGTCGGGCCTCCAGCTCCTCCTCTCTGTGGTACTGGCAAAGATGGCACAGGTTCTGAGATGCTCAGCCACGCCCCTCGTAATGCTCTGCTTCCTCAAGACGCCTCTGGGGTGGTCCTGGCAATGGAGACCAGGACCTGTGGTCCACTGGACTTTTCCTTGCAGTGTGTCACATCTGCTCAGTCCACTTTTGTCCCGGCCAATACGAGGTGCAGCTTCACCCAGGGGCATACTGCCATACCCTCGCTTGCTTTCTGCCTCAGGATCCTGCAGCACCACTGTGAAGATGCTTCAGAAATTAACCGGCATCCTCATGCACTGCTTAGAAGCAGGTGGGAGTTACAACCCTAGAACAATCTTTGAGTCTGAGATAAATGTTTCTCACTTCCTCTCCCAATGCAGACACATCGGAAGCACATCCTGTACCCGCTTCAGGTTCTGAACCAGAGTCCCAAACAAATTGATGTCCAGTTGCCTAAAAGGATAACATTAGTTGTCTAAGGGAGTGACCCTTATCAGTTGACCCTTCCCCATGTAGTCCTCCCTGCCCTGGCTCTTGTTTTCTGAAATCACTTCCTAGTGATGTCACTTCCGGCATGCATGCTCTATATCAGGTTCTACAAAGGCCTGCACCAACTGTATTAGCAGGTGAAGCCGAGTAAATCCCCAGTCAGAAACATTTGAAGAAGTCCAAGCTTGAACTGAGCAGTGAGTCAGAGGTCAGACCTCGGGGAAAGCCTGTGGCGTCTCTCCCCGTGACACTTGGTTCTTAGGGAGATGCATGGCTCTGTGATGCTCTTTTAACAGCAGGCCGAGCTGGACTTGCTTGTGTAAATAAGAAGGGCAGAGAAGCACAAAGTTGCCTTTGTACTGGGGTTGGAAACAGCTTATATGGAGATCAAGAGGAAGCTAAGCAGAGAGCCTGTGCTACATCAGTCAAATCAATCAGTTGCTGTGTTTTAGGCCTGATATTTTTGGAAGGCAACTGGAAAAAGCAGAGGAATAGGGGAAGAATCCTCATACATCTTTTATCTAAAAATGTACAGCAAAACGAAAATTGTATGGTAGGAGCTTGGAAATATATCTTTAGAGACACTTGAAAGGCCAGGCAACATAAGGAAACCGTGAAAGCAGACCCCAGGAATGAGGAACATTAGGAGAGGACAACACTGTGAGTAAAATATGTACTTTTGAAGTAATAGCTCCCTTCTTTCCCACCTGTGAGACTTCATTACTAACGAGTTAACATATCTGAGCTGCAATTGTCCTATCTGGATCTTGAGCATAGTAATGATTTTGTCCTAGTGTTATATTATACAACTCAAATGATATAATGTATATAAATCCGAATTAACATAAAACAGACACATAGCAAGAATCTCCTTCTCTCAGGACATCCTTGGGTGGATAGACACTAGGAAACACAGTGAGTGTGGTGCTTGCCTCTGAGGACAAGTACAAGTGCGAGTCTCCAGAAGGCACTGCATGAATGCAGGAAAGGAAAAGCTGAGGCACCCAGAGGGGGAAAAGTATGGATTTTCTTGATGGGGGGAAATGATAATTTGATCTCTAAGCCAGAAGGTGAGTAGGCATCTTGAGGCACCGGAAGAAGTGAAATAAGAGAGGGAGGTAAGGACATCACAGGAGGAAAAGATCAGAACTGAAAGCATAAGGTGTGGCAATTAGAGAGAAAGTGAAGAATACAATAAAATTATTTGGGGTTTGCTACACTCAGAAGTGTCCAGGGGTCCCCAGAGTGCGGTTTCTTGTTAAGTAGTATCAGAAGTCAGAGAATCAGGTGAGGCAATGGCACTCAACACAAGGATTTGGAAGTGACTTGCATGTACCTAATTGTTTCCATGAGAATGGAAAAGTACTTAGAAAAAGTGAGTGAAGAGTGAAGAAATAACTGACTCAAGGACAGAAACCTGTGGAATACCAATATTTAATGGCTAGGGAAAGGAAGATGAAATAGTATGTTAAATTTTCAATCTGGCAGAAATGCAAAAGTAGGTGCCTAAGAATGTTTTGTTCTCATGTCAACAGGGGGAAATATAAAATGATCTGCAGGGATCTTTGGAAAAATTTATGAGGCAGACAAATTTTTTTATATTTTATTTTATTGGTACATTTTAGGTGTACAATATAATGACATTCATCATTGGAAATTTGCACTGTCACATAGTCTCTCTTGAATCTTATTTTTCCCCCATTCCTCAGCCCTCCCTTCAACCCCTCCATCCCTCCCTATTTACAAAGACTTTGTTTCCATTTTTTCATTTTCTCATATGAATTCCATTCCCTTCTTTCTTTTCCCCTCCCCCTCCCACTTCCCCTCCCCCTTTGCCCCTTTTCTTCCTATTTCACATTATCTATTATACCTTTTAGTCCTGATTTACACTTTCAGTTTCTCACACTAGAGAAACTATTTGGTATTTACACGTGTGTCCTGTTTATTTCACTTAAGAGTATCGCCTCAATGTGCATCTATTTAGCAATAAATGTCTCTAATTTCTCATATTTTATGGCTGAGTAGTGCTCCATTTTATAAAAAAACCCCACATTTTCTTTATCCAGTCTTGAGTTGATGGGCATTTGGGCTGTTTCCAAGTTTTAGCTATTACAAACTGCGCTGCTATGAACATGGGTGCACATATATCACTGTGGTATGATTCTTTTAATTCTTTGGAGAAGATATCCAGCAGAGGAATAGCTGGGTCAAATGGGACTTCCAGTCCTAGTCCTTTGAGGTATCTCCATACTGATTTCCACAGTGGTTGCACCAGTCTACACTCCCACCAGCAGTGGAGCAGGGTTCCTCTTTTCCTACAGCCCCACCAGCATTTGTCATTGGTTGATTTCTTGATAGCAGCCATACTTTCTGGGATGAGGTGGAATCTCAGGGATGTTTTCATTTGCATCTCTTGAATGGCCAGTGATATTGAACATTTTTTCATATGTGTGTTTGCTATTTCTACTTCTTTGTCTGAGAAATGTCTGTTCACTTTAGATGCCCATTTTTGGATTCGGTCTTTAAATCTGGGAGGTCTGATTTTTTAAAGTTCTTTATAGATTCGAGATAATAGACCTTTGTCTGAGGAACAGCAGGTGAAGATTTTTTCCTACATTGTGGGTTGTCTCTTCACACTGCTGGTGGTTTCTCTCGCTGTGCAGAAGCTTTTTAGTAAGAAGAGATCCCACTTGTTGATTGTTTGTGCTAGTTCATGTGTGACTGAGGTTTTGTTCATAAAATCTTTTCCTACACTAATGCCTTCAAGAGTTCTACCTAACCTGTCTTCCAACCGGTTTAGTGTTTCTGTTTTAATATTTAGATCTTTAATCCATTTAGATTGTAGTTTAGTGCATGGTGAAAGATATATGCCTAGTTTTAGTCTTTGGCAAGTTGAAGCCCAATTTTTCCAGCAACATTTATTAAAGAGGCTGTCTTTCCTCCAGTGAGGGTAATTGGCTCCTTTGTCAAAGATGAGGTGGCTGAGTGTGTCTGGAGTTGTTTCTGCATCTTCTAATTTGTTCCACTGTACCTGTTGTCCTACGAGTCAAGAGCAGTGACCAGTGAGGGGGGAAACACAGGGTCAAAAAATGACATACATCCTACCCTCAGCAAAAAAAAAAAAAAAAAGATCTGTTTCTTTTCTAGTACCATGATGTTTTTATCACAGTAGCTTTGTAGTATAGTTTCAAGTTGGGGGTTATGATACCCCCTGCCATGTCTCTGTTACCTCGAATTGCTTTTGATATTCTGGGTCTCTTCTTATTCCAAATAAATTTTTGGTTTGTTTTCTCAAGGTCCATGAAGTATGCTTCTGGGACTTCAATTGAGATTGCACTGAATCTATATAGCAGTTTTGGAAGTATGACCATTTTCACTATATTGATTCTTCCTAACCAGGAGCAAAGGATGTCTTTCCATTTTCTGATATCGTCTTCAATCTCTCTTTTCAGAGTGGTATAGTTTTCAGAGAAGAGGTCTTTGATTTCTTTTGTTAGGTTGATTCCTAGGTATTTCAGTTTTTTGGATGCTATTGTGAAAGGAATTGTTTGCCCTATTTCTGTCTCAGTGAGTCTGTTGTTAGTGTAGAGGAAAGCTATTGATTTTTGTGTGTTGACCTTGTATCCACCTACTTTACTGAATTTGGTTATTAAGTTTAGAAGACTTTTGGTGACATTCTTGGGGTCTTCTATATACAGTATCATGTCATCTGCAAATAATGACAATTTGACTTCTTCATTTCCTATTTTTATTCCTTTTATTTCTTTCTCCTGTTTAATTGCTGTGGCTAATGTTTCCAAAACTATATTGAACAGGAATGGTGATAGTGGACATCCTTGTCTTGTTCCTGATTTTAGTGTGAAGGATTTCAGTTTTTGACCATTTAGTATGATATTGGCTGTTGGTTTTTCATAGATGGCTGTTATCAGATTGAGGTAGGGACCATCTATTCCAATTTTTTGTAGGGTTTTTACCATAAATTCATGTTGGATTTTGTCAGATGCTTTTTCTGCATCCATTGAGATGATCGTATGGCTTTTGCCCTTAGCTGTATTGATATGGTGTATGACATTTATTGATTTACATATATTGAATGATTGCTGCATCCCTGGGATGAATCCCACTTGGTCAGGTTGTATGAACTTCTTGATGATCTTCTGCATTCTATTTGCCAGTATCTTATTAAGGATTTTTACATCTATGTTCATTAGTGAGATTGGCCTATAGTTCTCTTTTTTGGTTGGGTCTTTCTCTGCTTTGGGGATCAAGGTGATGCTTGCTTCCAGGAATGAATTTGGGAGTATTGCTTCCCTTTCAATTTCATTGAAGACTTTAAACAGTAGTGGCAGTAGTTTCTCTCTAAATGTCTTGTAGAATTCAGCAGTGAAGCCATCAGGACCCAGGCTTTTCTTAGTTGATAAGTTTTTAATTACATTTTCAATTTTATTGATTGATATTGGGTTGTTTAGAGTTTTTAAGTCTTCTTCATTCAACTTTGGTAATTCATACGTGTCTAGGAATCTGTCCATTTCTTCTGTGTTTTCCATCTTATTGGCTTATAGGTTCTGGAAGTAGGTATTGATGATCCTCTGGATTTCTGCTGGATTTCTGTTATAATTTCACCCTTTTCATTCCTAATTGTATGGATTTGGGCCTTTTCTTTCCTTTTTCTGATAAGGTTGGCTAAGGGTTTGTCAATTTTGTTTAGTCTTTCAAAGAACCAACTCTTGGCTTCACTGATTTTTTGTATTGTTCTATTTGTCTCCATTGCATTGATTTCTGCCCTGATCTTTATAATTTCCTCCCTTGTATGAGCTTTGGGGTTGTCCTGCTCTTCTTTTTCTAGAAGCTTGAGGTTCAGCATCAGGTTGTTTAATTGGGCTTGCTCTGTTTTCCTGATATGTGTATTCACTGCTATGAATTTCCCTCATAAGGCTGCTTTCATTGTGTCCCATAGATTCCGATATGTTGTATTGTCATTGTCATTCAATTGAAGGAACTGTCTGATTTCTTCTTTAATTTCCTCTGTGACCCATTGGTTATTCAAAAGTGTGTTGTTCAGTTTCCATGTGTTTATGTAATTTTTCAGTTTCTTTTGCTGTTGATCTCCAATTTTATCACACTGTGGTCTGATAATATACAGGGGATAACTTTAATTCCTTTGCACTTTGAGTGAGTATGTGAGTCTTATAAGGAGTGGGGCAAAAGGAAAAAGGGCAGAAGAAATATTAAAAGTTAGTGGCCCAGAATTTTTCTTAATTGATAAAAGACATAGATTTACAGATCCTCAAACTTTAGCAAATCCCAAGTAGAACAAATGCTAAGAAAATGATACAAATGAATAATAAACAAACTCATGAATACTGTATATAAAAATTAAAGTTAAAAGCACTTAATAAAAGGAAAGAACCCTGGACTGGTTGAGTGAAGAGGGATTGAGAAATTAGGTAAATATTTTAAGTACAGTGGTATCCAGTTTCTCACTGGTGAAGAAGAGAGATAAAATATGGCAAGAGGGACAGCCACATAAACTGGCTTAGAATTTGAGGTCTTGATGGAAACATATGCTTTCTGCCTGTCTATTGATCTGGCTATTTATGCACCTATCTATCTAAAACATGCATATAGACACAGAAATAGAAAGAAACAGAGATATATGTTTGTATACAGATACCTACTAGCTTTCACATTGGGAGGATGTAGCAGCAGTGATGTTGCAGACACACCTGAAAAGACATACTTCTATCCTGCTTTATAAACACCATTATCCACCTAAAGCAACGGGACTTTTAAAGAAATAACAGACTCCTCGGTTGGGTTATGAAAAGTAGGAGACAAGTCTGCAGTATCATCCCCTGTTGGAATAGGAGTGTCTTAGTTACTTTTCTCTCATTGCTCAGACAAAATACTTGGCACCAAAAGTTAAAGGGGAAAGGGTTTATTTAGCTCACAGTTTGTAGAGGCTTCAGTCCATAATCAGCTGGCTCCAAGGCAGGGTGGCCCATGGCAGAAAGGCAATAGTTCTTGACAGCAGAAACAGCAAAAAGCAACAAGAGAAGCTAACAGCATCTTTCTGCCCCTTGTACCTTTTTCAGACTACTTAGTGCAGGTAGCACTCACGCCCTTAATCCTAGTGCCCTTAGGCCTAGCTCCACCATAAATCAATCACACACTCTAGTTTCAACTACCTCCAAAATAGCCTATGAGCTCATGAGGCTTTGGGGAGACATCTAGAGTCAAACCATAACAATGAGAACTAGCCAAAGGGTGATTGAGATACAACAGGTGCCTCTTTGAACTTCCACTGGCCAAATCTGAGAGAATTCAAACATCAAATAAATACAGTGGTACTTTGGTTCATGAACACCTTTGCAAACAATTCAGCCTGCAAACAAAAGCATTTGGCAAAATTTTGTTTTTGTTTTCAAACTCTGTATTGGGTGACAAACATGACCAGGGCCATCTTTTCCATACAAATACAAACACAAACACGCCCATCCTTTTCAAAGTCCTATGACAAATTAAGTTTGTGAACTGAGGTACTGCTGTAATGGGTTATGACCCATTTGATAAAGTAGGAGTCCACAACTATATACCAATATAAACAAAGGGCTAAATGGAATAAAGAAAAATTCTACCTGAGACTATAATACGAGCCAGTAACTGTTGAAGTAATTATAGGGCTTAGAAAAATCATCATTTCTTAGCCACCATAACATAAAATGATTCAAGCAAGAATTAATAGATGTCGAAGCTTAGTAAGTTAAAATTTGAATAAGAATAAGATATTTATGTAATGTCAAAATAGCTTCCTACACATTACTTATTAATTAATAAGTATGAAATATGCACTAATTAACTCCAGTGGAGATACGTGGTAGAACTCATTTTAATCAAAAGATCAAAGTTAGCATTATCAGTAGTAAGATAAATAGACATTCTGGACTCCCTGACATGTTTCACTGTCAGAAATACAGCATCACTATGGTGGTGTTACTGCAAAAAGTATAAACCTAGAATAAAAATGCAAGGGGACATCAAATATCCACACTGAGGTTCTTCCACTGGCTTAGGTGACAATGACTCTCTTCTAAGCAGTAGCCTGATTAGTTGCCAGTTTCCTCTGCTCGTGTATTCCAATTCAAGACAGAAATGAGTAGCTTTCCAGGGGGTATGATGAAAGCGGACCAGAGAGCCAGGGCAGGCAAGGGTTCACATAAGCCCTCTTTCCTCGATCCCTATTTAACATCAATTAGGGGCCTGCTTTACGGTTAATGAGCTCTTCCTTTAGGACTAAAAACACTTGTGAAAGTTATACCACACACTCTCACCTTAGTAGAAATTTTTTTAATCAGGTAATTAAATTGCTTTCTTTTGAACACTATCTCAGGATCACAAAGGGAAATCTTTTTCCCTTGTTAATTAAATTATTTTTGGAGTGGGAGTAGTAGTCTGGAATATGTGCCATTTAGGAGGAAAAGTATCCAATCTAGGAGTAAGAGAGGCCTTGGGTACTGAGGGCACTGAAAGACACTGCTCCCTGCATGGGCAGGGTGGGGGGAGCTGAAGATTGGGGGACGGAAAGCCCAGCCAAAATTCTGCCATCTTGTGATTTTGTTTTTTGTGGACTCAGCTGTCTGCTTTCAGGCCCTGAAAAGTAACCCAAATGGCCATTGTACTACGGGAGGAGGTAATTATCAATCCCTTGAACAGAACAAATGGCCAGTCAAGACAGTTGCTGAGGGAATAAAGGGCAAAGTTGCAGCAGTCACCCCTCTGATCAGAGCACTAAAAACCCCTCACACCGAGAGGGGCAGCTGCTGTTCTAGATACACATGGCTGGAATTTCATCGAAGTACAGAAAAATTGGGCAAAAGCCACAATTCTGGGGGCTTCTATTGGTTCGGAAACCGGTTTTGTGCTATCTGGCTACCCTGAGGTCATTCCCTACTAGGTACACTGTCCCAGAAATGGGATCTGGGACATGGATTTCAGACAAGTGAAAAACAAAAAGCAAACATTTTATTCTATGGTCAATAATGCCTCCTATGAATAGCCAGAAAGAGAGAAAAGGTCATTCTCATCAAACAAAGCCTAAGAGAGAGAAATTATATTTTTAGAATGCTTTGCTGTGTTCATATGGCTTTTAAGTCCACTGTCTCCTATTTAGGAAGAGGACGCATCATAGGACAGCTACGGTCTGGCAGGTTGAATACAGGCTCATCTGTATCATTCAGTGTGACCCCAAAGGACAGAATAAAAACCCACAGACATATTTGACAGTTCCAGCAATGCAATTTACTAAATGAGAATGTCATACATGCTCTTGTGCTAAAGAGATTCATATTAGGATGCTGAGGGCTGGAGAATAAATTGAAGCGTCACTTAGGCATGATTTAGGGTAACCAGCTCATCACAGTTTGCCCGGGACTCCTCCTGGCTTTAAGCTTCTTGTCTCCTACAGCTCCTTGGTCCCAGGCAAACCTGGACAATTTGTGACCACTAAGCAGACTGGTCTCGGTGATTTGTACAGCTTTTCTAATTCTAAAATCTTTTTTATTTTGATGCTTGGATATGTAAGTCCAATGTTACTGGGCTTGGTATAACACAAAATAATGATGTCAGCTCTAGGGTGGTGTGGAGGGCAGAGTACTGGACTGGGAATTGGTGTTTCTACCAATAAAAAAACTCCATGACCTTGAGAAAAAAATCTTTCCACTTTGAGTCTTTTATTTTTCCCCAAATGGAGAATTCACACAGAGGTTTTATAAGATTTCTCCAACTCTGCCATCCTGTGGCCATTTCCCATGAATTTAAAGAGTCTCGTGTGAGTAGGGAGGAGATGCTCTCGGATACCAATTCTCCACTTGTCTGTGGGGATGAGGAGCAGAAAGATTAGCAGTGCAAGGGAGAAGAAGGAAAATAAGAAGTAGAAAGGATGGAAAAAAGTTTAGGAGACATTCTGAGCTTTCATTCCAAGCAGGTCAGAGGCTATATTATAAGTCTATTCACTTACCACTACAGAAATCCTTTGAGCGCATGATAAGCCAAATCCCCCTTTCCTACCTTAACCCAGAAAGGGGGAAAAAAATTGTCCAAGGTGACACAGGAACTTAGTGGCAAAGGTAAGTAGAGTTTATCTGCAGAACATCGCTGTTTTCTGGCCAGGCTATGCTGCCTGAGAAGGGTCCCTAATTAGAGTAACAACTCCTTTCTTTCATTTTGAACCAAAGAGGGGAGCATTATGTCTGATAAAGGAAAGTACAGTAGACAAGGAATAATTTTTAGACTCCAGTTCTTCTTACAACTTATTGTCCAACCCTTGGCAGTGTTGACAATTTCAGATATGGGTTAAATACAGCAAGGGGAAGTCAATGCTACACCTTAAAAATTAATTGTTCAAGTACTAGGTCATTTCAGAGTAATGCACCATGAAATTATGTTATTCTGCAGAAGAATTTCCATAAAGTTTAACATGCCATGACACATTATTTTTCAATTGGAGTTCATTTTTTAAAAAACTACATAAAGCGATTCTCTGGAGTCTGGGATGTGTGTAAACCTTGCTGTAGACAAAGCAAGGTGCTCCAGGCAGGGTGTGCAGAGCAGCAGATGCTGCTGGGTCGCTGCTGAAGGAGACCCTATTACCAAAGCAGATCCCATAAAAGTGCGGCTTGCCTGGTATCCATGGAGGCAAGCGCAGAAGAAGTCATTAGTCTTGGTGCTTTTTTTTACTGTTATTCACACTGGGATAATGAGATTATTGGAATATTTTTTTTCCTAATGAGAATGAGACAGAATACCTTGGTCTCTAAATGATTTAGTCACAGAGAGAACACATTACTCTTCCCTTGATTGCTGTCAAATGCTGGAAAATTGGAATATTATACTGATATTTATCATGATGGGCAATATTTTTCCTGCCTTCTCAGTGTCAAATGAGATGGCAAAAATATTTGTCTGGAAAGCGATCTCCTTTACAAGGTTTGTAGAAAGGAAGACAGATGAAGATTCAGGATAAAGAACTGCAGGCGGAGGGTAGCAGGAGGGTAATTGGAGGATGGCTTTTTGCTATTTCTTCTTTTCCTTTCTTTCTTTCTTTTTTTTTTTTTTAACTGTACAGCTGTCCTCTTGTTTTAATTTTCTGCAGTCTTCTTTTCCAGTTAACTCACCAGTGTTTGGGGATAATTAGACATTGTTTGGATTCAGAATAGAAGGTTAATTTCAAGGGGAAATGGGTTTGTGTTGGTCTGGAGGTCATTAAAGGCAGCTGGTTAATTTGTGTTTCTTGGGAAGGAATAACATCCTGGAAAATTCCTTGTAGGAGCAAAGAAGATTTTTTTTCCTCTCATGCTCGACAATCTTTCACCTGAGACTTGTCAGCCCAAAGTTTATGGGGCCAGTGCAGACTAATTGGGTGGCCTGGTGCACTGAGACTCAATCCAGGTCATAGGTGACCTCTGCAGCCACACCGGACAAAGAAATCCTTCGTTCTAACTAACTCCTGGTCCTGCTCCACCCCCAAACTCCTCTAAGAAGGTCATGAAATGAAAAAAATATCAGCAAGGGAAATATCCCGTCATCGTGTGTGCCGACTTTGAGAGAGCAGGTGTCACTGTATTTCTGTGTATAATCAGGATATTTTAGTGTGCTTGATGTAACAGGTGGCAGAATCTTACACCTTGAACATTGCTTCTGTGATTTATTGATGCCAGTCTGCTAGATTCATGCAAGGTCCTACTAAAATATAGAAATTCAAGCCCACATCTTTCCATCCTCATTTAGTTAGTTGGGCCAAGCGCCTATTCTTCTGTCTCTAACTAGGCTCCCAGATCTCCCAGAACTAACGAAATCCAACAGCTGTTGTGGGAGAAGAGACGGTTTTGCACGAAGGGAACTGACTTGCCTAAGACAATGCGCCAATGGACAGCAGAGCCGGGCTTGGTCTGAGGCAAGTCTGACGGCTTTGTGGATCTGTGCAGGATTCATCCCTGTGTTGTCCTGGGGTGCATCTTCCCCTGTCCCCACTAGCTGTGGCATGAGCTTTGTCCATAATTTATAGTCCTTTGACATTTGTTTGCACTCTCCTGTGTGCCTAACTGAGGCGTGAGGTTTATTGCAGAACAAAGCACATAGCTACAGTCACAGACCCAAACTCGGCTCCTCCCGGGAGCAGAGATGCTCTAGCATGGGGCAGTGGAGGAGGGACAAACAGATGTGAGGCCTTGTGGACATGAGTGAAGTGCGGAACGTGGCCACACCAGGGCCAGCCCGCGCACCTGGCAGCTCTTGCGAGCAGTCTGTTATTTCATCACTGTTTGGTTGGGGCCTCCAGTGTCTCTGCAAAGCCTCATGTGTTTGGAAGGCAATCATGGGTGCTGTGCTCATCATGGGTCAGTCTGGGGTTCATAGCTGCTTTGCTGTTCAGAAGGGCCCTGATTAGAGGTGGGCCACAGGGGCGTGGCCTGCAGGGTCGAATCTTCCTCTCTGGTCCTCCCTTCTCTCTCTGGTTCCTTTTTGGACCTATGAAATATGGAAAAACCCCATGCTTTTTAAATTCTATGTTTATTATAGAATACTCAGCTGCTGGTCACCAAAATGTGTGTGTGGTTTCCCCTGTGTATGCACCAACTAATTCTGCATCAGAGAGCAGTTGGTCGTCCTCGAATCTGATTCAGTGCAGACATGTGGAGATGGCATCAGACCCCACAGCTCGAGGGCAAAGGGGTTCTAGATATGCTAGCGCAAAATGTGCTGCACTGGTCTGTTGACAACTTAAAGCTGCGATCACTTGAGGAAAAGTAACTCCAGGAAGGACTACGTGTCCTGTTTTGCTTATACATGGCAAGTAAGTCACAAAGAGTTTTCTTAGAGATGTCTTTATGCAACAAGGCTGAAAAATAGCCTTGATCCTAGCAAGTGTGGTGCATGCTCCTAATCCCAGCTACCAGAGAGTGAGGCAGGAAGACCAGGAGTTGGAGGGCAGCCTGGGCAGTTTGATGAGACTGGGTTTCAGATAAAGAGAACAGGATGGGGGCCATGCTGAATGGCGGAGTGCTTGTCTAACCCTCGTGAGAGCCTCCATTCTATCTTTGGCACCTCCAAAACTCGGAGCTGCAGTGATCAGAATAAACAAACGTTGACGTAACTCTTATTTTCCCGCTAGCCTGCACCCTCCCGTATCTTAGTCAAGCCCCTAGAATTTACTACCCTCACCCAGATACCCATAGGTCCATCGCTTCACACACTTCTACCTTGTCTCAAAAGCTTAAGCGTCATGGTTTGGTCCTTTCTTTGGATTTCACTCTCTTGTGAAGATCTCTGTGTACCTGTAAATTTAATGAAGCTTGCATGCTTTTGTCTTGTTAATCATCCCCTTTCTCCTTAGATGTCTGGATCCTGCCCAGCAGCCCAGCTCAGAACTAAGGAGAGCAGAGGGGATCTGTCTCCCTCCTCAAGGCTCAGACACTGGTCTCAGGAGTGGTCCCTTCCCATGCTTCTAACAAACTGGCCATAAATCAGGTTCCCGTGACTCTGAGCTCAGGTTCCATTACTTTGCTACACCGGCTGATAGAACTCAGGGAAATGCATTACTTATGTCTCCTGGGTGATGATAAAGGATATTACAAAGGACATGGATGATCAGCCCCATGGGAGAGAGGCACAGGGCAAGGTGGGTGAGTGGGAATGAGTGTGGGGATGCTATGCTCCCTCCAGCTGGGCCACCCAGGTACCTCCCCCTGAATAGGAGCCCAGAAACTCCCCAAACCAGCCCTTTGGGGTTTTTATCAAGTTTCATCACATACGTGTGATGTATTACATCTCTGGTCATTGGTGACCAACTTAATCTTCCGCTCCTGTTCCCTCTCTGGAGGATCAAGACTGGGGCAGATATTCACCACCTCTAATCGAGCTTTATCCTTTCTGGTGGCCTGCCTCAAACCTGAAGCTATCTAGGAGCTGCCAGCCATCAATCATTAGCGTACAGAATGACACTCATCACTGGAGGTTCCAAGGGCATTAGGAGCGGTGGGTCAAGACAAGGGGATGATCCTGAGACCAAATATGTATTTCCTAAGAGCACAGTAATCCATGGTCTTCAGAACTGCTGCTGTGGAGCCTGGTGGGGCTGGGGAGTCCAGCATCAGTTCCATCTGAATGCAGATGACCTCCTGGGAAGTGAGGGGTAGCGTATTCTAGTCACGCTTAGTTAGCTTCAAGATAGCTTGCATCTCATCCCCAGTAAAACCACTTATTTATAGCTATTGATGTATTGACAAGGTTAGAAAGCAAGGCTTTCCTGAGGTAAGATGTGCCTTCCAAAGAGGTGAGCACTAATTGTTCCAGTGATAGTTTATTTATTGGCTGGGACATAATTACTCTCTGGGGTTGCACATTCGCCTCTAGGCTGCCTTGTACTCCTGGCCTTGGGATCAGGGCCAGGGCAGGGTGCGGTCAATGAGATTCCAGGCATTTCCAAGAGTGGGTGGTAGGCCTGGCTCCCCAAGGGAGGGGAGGAGAGGAAACTTGGACTCGATGGAACGGTCCAGGGGGCCACAAGGGGGGATGGCTCCTATGCAGCAGATGAGTGAGACGCTCGTTCTGGGAATTAGTACAGAGCTAAAGTGCCAAGCACTGGCCACTTCCCATCTGTGCTATCTCACAAGGACCCAAAAGCCCACAATCGCATGGCTGGTGCTGAGTAGTGAAGGGCAGTGCAGAGGGAGTTTTGAAAGCACTCTTTTGACCTCTGTCCATCCAGCTGCACAAAGAGGACACCAGGCTCTGTTCCTGGTGGACAGTTGTCATTTCCTCAGATGACTCTGAGTCCTCGGGGAGCCTGCCACCCTCCTGGGGGTCAGGGACGAGGAGATGCATGGGGCTCACCTGCCACAACCTCCCTTGCAGGCTTCAGCATAGATACTGATAGAGCTGTGATTTCTCCAGCTCAGACACACTTGCAGGGCCTGGCACAAGACCAGGAAGCTGGTGGGCCTGTCTGCAGCAGTCTGTGCCCCTCAGATGAGGCCTGGGCTCAGCCTGAGCTTTGCTCACTCTGCTGTGTTAGAGGTTGGCAGCTCTCCCTGTGAGCATGAGGAGCTGAGGCAGGAAACCGGCTGAGCCTGGGAGAAATGGGTTTTCACCAAAGCTATCTGCCCAATAAGATTCTTTATTTCCTTATACATTTTTAAAGCAGATTTATTGCTAGTAAAAATGCTGGCTGGACAAAACGTCCTCATGATGCTTGCTTGCTTTTTCTTCCTTTGAGTGTTTGTAAACCTCTCTAGGTGTTTTGTCTCTTTACCATGGACTGGCAGAGAAATCGAGGCAGTCGAGGTTCCCAGCTCTGCTGGCTTGCTGGCTGCCCTGCCTGGCCGGCTCCAGTCCTGAGGCCCCACACAGAGGGTGCAGCAGCAGGTGGAAAGAGGCGAGGTAGACCCACAAGAGTCCTCAGGAAGAGCAGCGAAGGCCCAGGACGAGAAAGCAAGCTGGACCAGCTGGACTGGAGCCCAGCTCTGAGTAACGCGGCCATTTGGGGAAAATAAAACCACAAAGGAGGACAGCAGGGGCCCAGGAAGCCGCTGAGACAAAGCGGTGTCAGCCACAGGGTGGGGGCTGTGGGAGGAGCAGGGCCTGAGGGCGCATTCAAGCCTGGCCCGCCTGCCTGTTAGCTGCCACTGCTCAGCCCAGACTGCAGTCACAGGCCCAGCAAGCACTGCCGCCCACCCAGCTCAGCCGGGAAGCATGATGGGAAGGGAAGGCCTCAGGCTTCCGCCCGCCTCCCCCGACCTAAGCCTTCCCGGTCCATCCCTGGAAAGACTTAGTGTGTAGGGTCCAGATCCTTAAGCAACTGGCAGACGGAGGACAGGGTGGAGGAGAAGGGCGGGGAGGAGGAGCAGAAAGAGGAGGAAGAGGAAGCGGAGGAGGAAAGAAAGGAGGAGCAGAAGGAGGAGAGACAAGATACTCCCTAAGAGCATAGCTGCTCTTCGATGCCCTCACCCCTGGGACACCAGCAGCTGAGCTGGACTTTCTGGAGGGCGAGAGTCTCCCCAGATTTCAGGACAGGGACCAGAAACAGAAATTGGTGGCCGGAGAATGGACTCAGCCTGGCCGTGGCCATCCTGCTGGGCATGGCGCTTGCTCTGTTCCCCTCTTGATTAGCAGATCACCCCTGCTTGCATTCTGACAGGGCTTTTCATCCCGCAAAATCACACTGCATGCGCCAAGTCAGAGAGCCTTCTCCCTGCTGCCTATTACTCACAATTCTGAAGACTAAAGACTCCTTTCTCCTCCACCCAGAAACCTGAGGAGCATGAAGTGCCATTTAGCGATTTTTTGCATTAACTGGTGATCATCTCTCAATCTGACTTGCAGCTCCCCAGCCAGGCAGGACTGCAGTGAAAGTCTCCATGTGGGGAAGGTGATAGGTCTCCCACCACCTCAGCAGCTATTATGTACAGTAGTTGCCCTCTTCCCGTCGTGCCTTGCCCCCTCCCCTCTGTGACGTCATGCCAAGATGGCTGCTCCCATCAAAGAATAAACCCTTCTTCCCAGCATGCCCCTGTTCCCGCCTAGAGAGTAACCTAATACTCGCTCACCTCCTACCTCCTAGTGACATCACCGGCTCCTCCATTCCCTAGTCACTACCTCACTCAACCCCGCCTCAGCCCCTACAAACCCCACCCCAGTCTCTATAAAGGACTCTTCCCTGCCCCGGCCATATTGCTTTTGTCTCTCCTTTGTTCAGAGACAGCCCCGGCAGATCTATTCCCCTAATAAAGGCTTGTTGTTGTGGCCTGGTCTTGGTTTTCAGCCCTTTTACCTGACAGAAGGAGCCAGGCTCTCTCTTGGGCATGTGTGTAACATGCACACACACATGCAGCCACTGTGTCTAGTTACACATGCATACATTTATGCACACGTGAAATATTTACATAAACATTTGTGTAATGCTTCATAATTTAAAGGATGAGATAAAATATTTCCATGCCCCTTATCACATTTGTTGTGACTTACATGAGAGCCTTAGAAGATTTATAGTATCAGAATCCTCACATTACAGAGATTAAAGTTCAGAAAGGTTGGGGCTGTTATAAGGTCACACAGCTACTGGGTGGCCTAAGTGTGATTCAAAGCTAGTTTTCTTTCTTAATGTAAAATTTCACGTCCTTTCCATTATGTGACGGGGTAGGACAGCCTGTTACTGACTCCCTCCACTTTCCTCAGCAATGCACGAGAGATTATTTCATCTGAGTCCTTAAAATAGTCAAGACATAAAAGATTCATCTTCAGCATGAAGGAGGAACAGCCAGGATTGTAATCCTTATCTCTGTGACTCCATCCTTCCATGACTCTGGGGCATGGACAAGGTGACAGGGCAGAGCAGAGGGAGCGGGGGTCCAGTGGAAAGCCACGTGCTGTGCCACCAAACCATTGGGTTGAACTCTAGCGTTAACATTTCACTGCTCTACAACTTGGGCAAGGTCCTTAGTCACTTAGAGCCTCAATTTCTCAGCTGTGGCAGTGGGGTGAAAAGGAGCATTCTGCTCTGTGCTGGGCGGATTAGAGGAAGGATTGCAGGACGGTTTCTAGCAAATTGGCCGACACAGTAGGCACACAGTAAATGTGCCATAGACATGCGGCCTCCACTTCTGCCTGTAGTTTGGCTGTATTCTGTTTGCACTGCTCCCTTGCTTGTGACTTGCTAGTCCTCACCAACATCTAGCAACCCTCGCAGATTGAGGCATTGTCTAAGAACAGGACATTCAAATCCAGGGAGAACTTCAGACGAGAAAGTGAGACACGGGGGGAAGGAAGGAAGTCCTAAGGGCCAGGGGTTCTGGCGGTTCTCGGGCTTGCTTCTCCCGTCTCCACTGTGCCCAACTTTGTGCCCACTCCAGTGGGACCCTCTTCGAGAGCAGCACACACAAGCCTCCGAGTCCCTCTGCACCCTGCCCATGCTGGAGATAGGGACAGACTTGCCTCGCCTTCCGGCCCCGGATCTCCTGGGCTCTTCTTTGTCTTTGTCCTCCTGAATGAAACAAAATAGAATCATAGCTGCAATAGTAGGCACAAGGGTGACAGAAATTCCAAATGAGCCACCTTCTCCCGTCTGTATCAGGAGCCTGACTTTCTGCTCATTAGCAGAGTTGTCACAACCTTTCAGTGACAGAGACATCTGAAAGACAGTGATCAGTTTACAGGGTGAGGGCGGAACCGAACTTCCTCTTTGCAGATGCTTTGAAATGCTTTGGAAGCTTCAGGCTAATCAGGATTTCCATGTCTTTTTGTTACCTTATATTTGAGCTTATGTTTTGCCTTTTCTGTTTTAAAAAGAAAGTCTAATTCGCAGTTGTTTTCCTAACTCCTCTCCTCTAACACAGGCACTACATTTCCAGGCCCTTTGTATTGTTTCTTTCTTTTTTTTCCCCTCTGACGCATGTGACATCTTAATGATTCTAACACCACGGGTGGAGAAATGGAAAGGAAACAGCATGACAAAATACTTCTGAGCCATTTTGGAATTAGTGATATTTTTCAAGCGTGATCAATTACATTACTTAACTAGAGAGCTCAGATTATAAAGAGAAATATAATTAGTGGCAAATGTGCTGAGATATATAAAGACAGATAGGCCACCCAAGGAATGGGGGCTCATCAATTTTCCCAGGTTCTGTCAGCAGGGCAGTTGTTTGACTCCATCATTGATTGGGGGGTGAAATCCAGCTCCCTCTGCGCATCGCCAGTGCCGAGGGGAAGAACAGCAGCTGAGAAGTGGCAGGTCAGTGGCTCTGGTCTGCCGTGGTTCCCAGACACAAAATCTCTTTCCTCCTCTGTACCAGACGGCCGACAACCCCCATCCTTCCTGCCTCCCTTGGAGCTGTCGAAAGGGTTAGCCAACCACTTGGATGTGGACTTGCTTGAAAATGAAACCCTATTCTGGCCAAAGAAGATTCAGAAAATTACTGCCCCTTGAGCTGGATCTTTTGGGATAGGTAGAATTTGACTTTCTGGAAGCAGATCCAATGGACATCAGTTTGAGGGAACAGCAAGGCACAGAGCTGAAACAGTTTGACCGTAGCCTAGGACATTTAATCAGAAGGGGAAAATATTTCATCCACAGTGGGCTGGAGCAAGAGCATGGGGGCTGGAGAGCTGCATATTTCCCAGAGCGGGCAGAAGGACTAAGTGGATCCAGCGGGGAAAACATGACCCACGCAGTTTTGTAGAAAAAACAAAGCCGGAGGTATCACATAGAAGACATTTGTCACAGGGGTTGGGGAGGGTACTGTTTAGGAAGCTAAGGTAAGAAATGAAGGATGTTGACATCAGGGAGTTCAGTGTTGGAAGGGAAGCATTGCAGGAGAGTTACTGTGGCAGAAGCAGGACTGATTGAAATTCTAAGGGGGAATGGGAGAAGAGAGAGAGGGAGGAATCAAAGATGTCATCGATAATCAGAATCCGGGCTCCTGGGGAACGGGAAGGCCACTGACAGAAATGCAGAGTGCTGGCTGAGGGCACCTTGGGGTGCAGATGGCATGCATAATAAACACAGTGCTCTTAGTACTGATTTTCAGGTGCCCATGGCACCTACAGCTAAAGCTGCCACTCACACGCAGGAAAGGCCTCGGAGTCCAGGAGATGGATCAAGGTGCCTTGAAATGATTAGGAAAAAAGGCAAAGCCATTCATATGCAGGAATTCTATGGAGAGGATGAGAAAAGTCAACAGAACCGAGGAAGGTTTTCAGGAAGTTTATTGGAAGATGAGGTGGATGGTTCGACTGTAACTTGCTCACAGAAATCTCTGCTTCCTTTAAAACTTTCCCTCCTTTCCACAGGGACAGGAAAGAAGGAGCCAGCATGCTCTTTCCTGAGGAAGCAAGCAGAGGATGAGGAGATTCTGGAAGCTTCACTCAGTCATTTGGTGGTCTGTGCGAATGCTGAGGCCGGAGCCCTGGTCACTCCTGAGAATCAATACAACGGTTTGATTCCGGGCATCCGGAGCCAGAAAATTAGCCCCTCTCCGAGGAACGAATGTGTGTGTGGCTGCTGCATGAACAGGACGCTGCGCTCTGCTCCTCTGGTGCACTTTGGATGGCAGTGGCTTCTCAATACCACGGCACCATCAGCTCACATCTCCCTTCCCTGAAATAAGTCACAGCCTGGGGAGGGAAGGAACTGAAGCAGCATACTGGGAAGCGCTGCCATGCAGCAACTTCCATGCAACTTCTGTGGGTAAACCCTCCCTCCCTGGTTCACAATGCCACACGTGGCATCTTAGCTTCAATATCTCCCAGGGCCTGGGTATTACTTTTATTGCATTGTTTATGTCTGTGCATGTGAGCAAATGTTTATTTTTGAAATCTCAGACACGTTTTTCAGGAAGAGTATTGGTATCTTAAAAGTCATTGATGTTTGGGGTTATTGTATGCTAGGGCTGTGAGTCTTTGCTGAACAACCTGACATAAACATTATCAGGCTGGCAAACCTGTTTTCAAGTGAGATGTGCTCAAGCTCAAGCAATATTTATAGCAAAACTATGACCTCAAGGCATCTAAATGTGATCCGTTTTTAAATCTCATTTTTTCCTCTGAATCCTTCAATCTAATTAGGCTCACATCAGTATATTATTATGGAGAGTAGTCATTCCTTTCTTCTAATAACATTCACGGATAATTTTATTTCTCATTTCCAGCCTCCTACTCCTGTGGTGTAATTAGTGTCTTTGGCACCTCGTGATGCTCAGAATGAGTTGCAGCTGCTAATTGCTAATTGAAAAATTAGAAACTCAGTTAGAAAAAGGATCTAATTAAAATGAAATTAGACAAAATCCCTTCAAACCACCCCCCTTTCTTTCACTTTTCCTTGTTTTTCTTTTTCCCCTTCTGCCTTCTTTTTCCACCCTAGGAATATTAGCACTTGCAAAATATGTATAATTGCTGAAAGCAAAGTACCTTTCCATCGTGTGCTGTACAATGTGCTTTCTGAGGGAGCTGGGAAGAGGTGGATAGCAGCTGAAGTAGGCTCTAGAACATGGGCCTCCCCTTGATGCCTGATCTGCCATGAGTGTGAATCCCGCCTTACCAATGAGCTCTCCAGGCCCTTTGTGATCAGTGCTGTGTGTCCTTCCTGTAGTTTGAAGGGTCACCGCCAGGCTCACGACTGTGAATTCTAGGCACCCGCTCACTTCTGAGGCAAATCTGTTTGCTCCCTCTGCTCTACTGCATCCTCCACTCCATAGATGATAATTATGGAGGAAGTGCTCTGCACTGCAGGCACTAAAAGTAAACGAAGGCCCCTCCTGTCTCCAGAGTACTAACAACCTGTTGAGAAGTCTAGGGCAACAGGGACAGGAGACTAAGAGAATATATAATCAAAAGCAACAGTGTTTCACATGCCTGCTATTTAGTTCAGGGCTTGAAATGTTTGCCTTAATATAAGTCATGCCCTGTGCTAGAGGCCAGGCACCCAAAACATGTACCACATAGTTCCTACTCTTAAGGCATTCATATCTGGACATGTGTGAATAAATGACCAGTAATATTATTTGATAAAGGCAATAATAGCAATAATTTGGTAGACATTGCCAAATTACTGCAGAGATGAGGTTGATGAATATTGGAGGACCAGGGGAGGGGAGAGAAGTCACTTTGTGTTGAAAGAGTCACACCATTGTAGTATTTTACAGAGTAGGAACATGCCAGGTGGACAGCTTTCAGGCCAAGAAACTTACTACGAAACAAAAGACAGAAAGCAGTAAGGTGATTTCTTGGAGTATAAGTGGTTTGGCATTTCGGAAGCCAAAATTGACAGGAGAGGAGGCTGGGGAAGTGGGTAGAAGGCTGGATTGCAAAGAATCTGCTGTGTTTTTTAGGTTTAAAGGCATGAGAAATGGGATTGAATATTTGAAGGAAAGTTTCTTAAACAATATGGGATTTCTGTGGTAGCAGCTGGGAATTTTGTGTGGTGAAAGAACTTTCTAGATAAAGCAAAAATGCAGGTGAGTGGTTCAGTTTGACTACAACAGAGGCAAATAAAACGAATTCAGGTGGCAATTTTTAAAAAATTAGGCCAAGGGACTTATTTAAAAAAGTTAAACTAGTGACTATCACTGCATGCCATCTTCTGTGCATAGAAATGGACTCATTTTAATTGTAGAATACGGGATCAGAAGGCAGCAATCACGGTTGTAGAGCTAACCTGTGACTTGAATTTGCCAGGGATTTCAGCTTCAGCTGGAGTCACTCCCAAGGCCACGCGTCCTCCTCGGTGGGGTGCGTGAGGCTCGCCTAGGGGAGGCTGCGGCCTGCTGTGATCCAGCAGCCACTACCCGCCCTGGGACTGGCCTGAGGGGAGCCTCCTCTGTTTGTGAGGAATTCTTAGTCCACAGGAAGGAAGGAGATGAAGGAGGAAATGTGGTGGGGGAGGGCTGGGTTGAGGGAACGCTTCCTTCTGTGTGCTTTGGAAGGAGGGAGCGGGGAACAGCTAAGCCCCAAATCCACTCCGCACCCATTGAATGTGTCTGGAAAGCTCCAGTGGTCTATTTTCCGCTTTAGGAATAGCTGGCCCACACAACTCTGAAAGCATCAGTCTTCGTGTTCTGCCTCTCATAGCTTATCCTGGCCCTGAACTTAGGGAGCGGCCATTTGGAGTCAGCCCTGCCTCCGGGAAGTCCCTCTTTACTGCCAGCCCGCACCTTTCAGGGGGAAACTCAGCGTCTTTCCCTGGAGCTTTATCACAGCAGAGCCTGCTGCACTTATCTGACTCACGTCTGACTTCCAGAATAATTAAACTGCTCCGGTTTGCTCCGTGGCCGACGCTGAACGGAGCTGAGGCGAAGGAGAGGGAGACGCAGAGTGCCGCAGAGCAGTGACTGAGCCGGGCATTGCTCTTCCTCATCCACATCCAACTCCTGCCCTTCGCTGCGCTCGCTGATAAGCTCTCGGTTAGGTTAGGAAGAGGATGATGAGCGGATGGGAAGTATAGGTAGGGGCTGGGAGGTTCTTACACAGGTTGACAATCAACTAAAGTTGTGTGTTAAGCATTCGGTACACATCAGACGCACAGTGTGTTGAGTAAATGTGTGTTGTTATTATTGAACCAAGAGTAGGAAGACAAAGAAAGATGAGGAGAAGAGAGAGGGCCCGCTGATCACGCGCAGGCCATTTCCGGCAGACTGAGCCCGGGTGTGCATGGCTTGGTTGTAGAGTGGAGGCCCGCCGGGCAGCAGTGGTCTGTCTGATTTGCTGCCTGCCACTTTACTGTGGAACCTACCTGCTACCCGCCAGGTGTCTCGGTGGAGAGAAGTGGCCTAAAGCACACTGAGACAGGAAACGACATGCTAAATTCTGCTTGTCGCTTACAGAAGGAAACTGAGCCAGCAAAAAGAGATGACTGGGACCTGGGCAGGAGAGTCAGCTTAACCCCAAGATCAGGACCAGACACCACGACAGCTGCTGGGTGGCATCTGCCCCAGATGGAGTCTTCTTAATTTCACTGTCCTTGTTGGTCTCAGTTCTCCTTTCAGAAGGTGCCCTGAGCTCTTCTGAAAAATTCCTGGGAAGTTTTCCCTCTCCACTTCTGAGGAGCAGCCTTATAACCAGTAAGTAAAAATGATGGGAAAGTTAAGCAAATTATCACTTCTTGGGAAACAAGTTCAAAGGAGAGTTTCTACACAAGCCATTTCCTTCTGGAAGGCATATTTTACAAGTGGGTTCCTGGAGCACCGGGCGGGGAACACTCTGTCTCAGGAAACACATTGGACAACTTGCCTCTTTGCTAGACCATTTTTGGGTCGAGCATCCTTTTCCTTTTCCTCTTCTACAAACCACTGTTGCACATCAACCCAAACACGTTTCAGCAGAACACAGCAGGGGAAAAGCACTTTTCTTGCTTTGCCCTAGACTCCCTCTCTTCTCAAATCCACATCCAGGGGATCACCTCTCCTCTCAGACTCTATGCTGACAGTGGGGCATGAGATACCACGCATCAGGAAAGACAGTATGTGAGCCACATCCACATTCAAAGCATGATCCTGCTGGACAGATTGTTTCTTCTGGGGTTCCAGCCACTTCCACCTCAGCAAACCCTGAGAACTGTGGCCAAGATGGCAAAGCTATTGCTATTCTATCTTAGTGAATGGATTTCCAAAGAAAGTTGACTTTGAAGAATTCAAGGTGAAAGTCGCTGTCAGCTGGCAGAGCGGCTGTTTGTGGAGAAGGAATTCACGAGGGGATAAAGAAGGGCCGAGGACTCTAAGTCCCTGATACGGCTGAGCTTTCCTTCTCAGCGAAGCGGCCCATCCTAATTATCTGTCATGTCATCCCGGCTCTCCACACAGACGGATAGTTTGTTTCCTCCTCTGAATTTTTCAAATCCATTTATAGGCATGGAAAACCCTTCTCATCTCATCTTTCAGAGATGCTAGGAATAGGAATAAAGGTGGAGACCACTGGGATATTTCTCTCAGGACTTTTGAAAATGTTCACAGGAAGGCAACTCCTCTAATTCAGTCCCAGCGACGCCTTTTGAATGAGTAGATGCTGAAATAGCGCTAAGGGCAAACTTACTCACGGGGAATAATATAATGTATCATAAGACCCATTTAAATGTTGTATACAAGATGTGGACATTGGGCCCAAAGGGAGCCAACATCAAACATTTTAATGAAGCAGAGTCTATCATGTGCAAATGGCTTGGATCATAAGGCATGATGGAGAATTCTTATAGAGAAATCACAGCAAAAGGAGCGACAGAGAATGTCACCAAGGGAGGCCTGCTCACTACGAAACCTAAAGAGATTTTGGTGAGTTCATCAGGTTTAGGGATTGGCCTTTGGTTTTAAGGTTTAGCAAGCCAACTTGGTCAGTGTCCTAGAGTTCGTCAGGGAGACTGCATGTGCGTCAGTAGTAACATCGGAGTGTTCACTAGAACCGTACACACACTTACAATGCGCCCCTGCAGTGCTAGAGGATGGCAGTCTCATGGCAGGGAGAGCGAGGCCTCGGGAAATGGTCCCTGATGCTTTTCGCTGCGTGCCTAGTGCCGGGCTGGTCGGCTGCTGGCCTGGCTGGGTAGAGGAGTGAGTGGATGCTGTGGGTGGTGTAGGTGCATGGAGGAGCCAGGAGGCAGAGGCGAGAAGGAGCAAGAAATGGTGCTACTGACCTTTTCATCGACGTGGGGACTTGCTGTGCTGCCCAGCCGGGCCTCTAATCCCTGGGCTCCCGTGCTTCTCCCACCTCAGCTGGGGCCACAGGTCCATACCGCGGGCTGGGCTGCCAGCTGCCATTTACTGGATAGCGCTGTGTATCGGCACTGTCCTAAATACTTTCACACACTTGAATCACTAAACCCTCACCCTCACAGGAATCCAGGGGGAGCGCTGAGGTTGTGTTTTCCAGTTTATAAATGAGACTGAGCTTTAGAGGAAGGTAACATGCTGAGGACACCTGGCTAGTTAGTGGTGGAGTCAGAATGAATATGCAAGAGACTAACAACACACAAGCAGAACAGCAAAGCTAGAATTGCCAAGCTGACCCTACACGTGTGATTCTGCCAAGCAGGGTCTCCTCCTCCAGACCAGCCACGGGGGAAGCAGCAGCAATCACCAGTGCTGCTAGAGCTGAGCCTGGGGCGGAGAAGTGTCCACATAGCTTCAAGGTCTAATGTTCTCCAGCACCTTCCTGCACGTCCACAGCAGTGGTGCCCCTGCCTGTGCCTCAGCCCTGCTCTTCAGAGCTGCTTCTTCCTTGGACAAGGCTGAGACGGGTCACAGTGTCTCTCCGGGTTCTGGCTTCTGTTCCTCATCTTTTACCTTTATATTCTCCTAGAAGCCACAGTCCCTTTAAGAGCTCTTTAAAAGTCTTTCTTAGTTAGACCTACTCTGTGGGGATTTGCAGCAGTCAACAGCTACGCTTGTCTCCTCCCTTTCTTGTTTCTCCTCATCCGTGCCTGGGGCTTTTACACCACTGGTGGGGCAGACTAATGCCATTCACAGAATCTTGCAATACCATCAAGTTAAAGTTGATTTTCATGAAATGTGTCATAGCTTTTGAATGCCCCAGAAGGTGAGGGGAAGACAGGACTTTGCCGCTCGTGGGGCCTTGTGGCTGCTCCCCTGAATGCACCCCAGCCTGGGACCTGGCCCTGCCTCTGCTTTCCCCACTCATCTGCAGGTCTCTGTCTCATGTCTTAAGCACTTCCGGAACCTGCCTTCAGTCATATAAATGACTTCTCATGTGAAATAAGCAGAGTCCATGTGGACACATTTCTTAAATCCACATGCCTGCTTCCAATAAGTCTATTTTGACATAAAAATGTCAAGATTACTGGGTATTCTGGACACCTGTCAACCTTGAAGTTAATCATAAACTCTGCTGTAACAAGACTCTTCTATACTTCCTTCTTAACCTTGTGGACTTTGAAGGTGAGCCGATGACACCTCAAGTTCAAGGGAGGCTGAGAGTGTCTTCTGAGGATTTTTTTTGAATGAGGAAGCAAGATAAAAATACGACTTACCATAGGATGGGTCAGGTTACTTTCTGCAAAAACCAAGGAGCTAATGATAGGCACTGTCTTCCTAAGGAAGCACTTTACCCCTAAGCTACACTCCTCACCATGACAGGGACTTTCTTCCTGGTCCTCTATTGGGCCCACGTTTATGCCCGCGTGTACACACATACACACACACACACACACACACACGCACTCCCCACCTCCTGTGGAAAGCCCAAGAAGTAATCAAACCTGTCCTTACACAGATAATAGGCCATGCTTTCACTTTCCCCCATATTTCCTGTATTTCTGGGTAATGTATCCTCTAAGGCCTCCGAGTACTTCATTATCTGCTTATTTTCTGTTTCATCTGCCCCTACCCTTCCTAGCAGTTTCTCTGTTGCAGCTCAAAATTACTTTTAACAGTGGCTTTTTAATTCATTTAGAAACACCTTCTCTTCATGCTAGACTTGACTTTCCCCTACACTTATCTCTGTGGTGGGAAATCAAGGTCAATATACATTAAATACACCACCATCAGAGTTTATAATGAGAATCCTTCCTTTTATTAGTTTTGCTTTAAATTACGTGGAATGATAAATGGGAGGGACTCAACGTGTTGAGGGCTGAGGTCTCAATTCTTCCAGCCGAGGACAGCAAGGGATTTGAGAGCTGAGCCTTCAGCCCCTCAGGCCAGCACAGTCCAAGGGAAGCTGCCTTGCAGGGAATAAAACTGCTCCACCTGTCCCTGGGTGCTGGACAGCCCTTCTCCTCTCGATTAAGAACCCCAGAGCAGAAGTGCCAAATGGAGAACCCACGCCGTATGTCTCCCTATTTCAACACTCTGAATCAAGCTGAGAAAGTGCCTCCTAAATATTCTTCTAGATGTCTACATTGGCGATGACCCTCAGTAACCACCGGAAGACCAGACCTCCATTTAGGACTCAGACTCAGGACTCCCCCTGCTCCCTAAATGTGACAGCAGGGCTGCATGGGCGCCTGGCCTCGGCGCAGGCCTGCTTCCTTCCTCTGCCTCTCCTGGCTCAGCTCTGGGTGCCCCAGGGCTGTGTGAGGGCAGCTGGTACCATGGCGGGCTCATCAGCACTCTGTCCAGTCTTCACCACCAAACCTTGCTTCGCTTCACCTAGAAGCCTGGGCAGTAGCAGAAGACAGGAAGAGGCCTGGCCAGCTGCTGCTGTGACTTCTGAGCTGGCTGGGCCAGGAGGGTGAACTCGGAGAGAGGCCAGCGGAGGGCCCGCCACCTCTGGGTGGACTTCTTATTCACGGAGTGGGGGCCATGAGAGGAGCAGAGCAGAGGCCCCTCCACAATGTGGCCCCGGGAGAGGACCCCTTTTGCAATTAAGAGGGAGCACTGGTATGAGAAACTCGGTGCAGTTTCAGGCAGAGAAGTTAATATGAGAAGACGCAGAGCTGACACCAAATTATTACTTTGGGGATGTTTCCATCTTATTTTTATTAGGTGGTTTTCATTATAAGCAGTAACCATTTTTATTAAATTAATAAGCATTATAAACTCTCAAGAATTCTCATAAATCATTCAGTCTGCTGCTGCTTTAAATAGACAAAATAATCCAGGGTCTCTGTATTATCAACCTCTCTCCTGTACCTGCTCCACTCACATCGGAAGCAACACCTGCAGGCACGCATGCACACGGAAATGCACACACAGAGAAATGCACACATACACACACACACGGAAATGCACACACACGCTGAGGGCCACAGGCACAGACTAACCCAGGGTGAACCTTGGAAGAATAAGTCACATAATAAATCCTTCTAAGCTGTTGGTGCCCCAAGAAGCCCTTATATCCACCCCCATCCCCTTGGACAGGGTAAGAACTGAGGCCGGAGGAAGGGGAGTGTTTTGCCTGTGTTTGGCTGGCAGGTGGGAGCAGTGCTGAGTGTGTATGAAAATAGAAATGTTAGATCCACGACAAGGTCCGGAGAAAGAAAGGTAGCAGGGTGCTGTTGCTGACAGGTGGATGATCCACTAAGAAATTAACTTTTCCCCTCTGCTTTGGGAAACTTCTGTCTACTCTTGGGGAAGGTCAACTAATCAGAAGAAATAAAAATGTCTTCACTTGACTCTAGAGAGAGGAGAGAGTCTAGAGTAGGGTAAAGATTTTTTACCAGGGATCGAACTTGGGTCCTTGCGCTTGCGAGGCAGGCGGTGGAACCACTGAGCTAAATCCCCCGCCCTATTGTTCTTATATTTGATTTCAGTTGTCAATTATCTATTAGAAATTAGAAAATGAGATAAAATATTTTATATTTAACCCCATATTTATTATTTACTGATACTGTTCATTCTTTCTGTACATTGAAATGTGCTTCTGGTATGATCTTCCTGTTTGAAAGTTCTCTGTTAATATTTCTTTAATGCAGTTCAACTGGTAATAAACTCTGTCACCTTTTTGATTTCCTGGTTTGTTTTCTCATCTTCAGTTTAAAAATATCTTTCTACTAGATATAGAATTCTAGGTTGTTAATTGCTTTCAGTTCTTAAAACACATGGGTTCCACTGTTTTCTACTTGCATACTTTCTGATGATTCTACTGTAACTCTTACGTTTGTTACTTTGTACATAAAGGAGCTTTCGGTAAATTTTCTCTTTTTCACCTTTCAGAAATTTTGTCATTGTACTTTGTGTGATTTTGTTTCTCTTCTTGAATTTCTTCTAGGCTTCTGTTCAGACATTTATGCCATTTTTAAAATTTGGGAGTTTCTATTATTTTTCATGCATTTTCTACTTTTCCCCTTATCCATCTGGGACTGATCATAACTGACATCGTTCCACAAATACTGATGCTCTATTCCCTTCCTTTAAAGAATTTTTTATTGGGCCAGAGATTTAGCTCAGTGGTGGTGCTCCTGCCTCACAAGCACAAGGTCCTGAGTTTGATCCCTGGCAGTGCAAAAAAAAAAAAAAGAATGTTTCCATTTTATGCTTCATTTGGATAGATTGAATTGCTATATCTGTAGTCTTTAATCTTTTCTTCTGCTCTGTTGAATTTGTGTTTTTATTGAAGATATTATATTTTCTATCTTTATACAATAAAATACTCCTCAAAATTAAAAAATGAATTTCTTTTTAAAATTATGTGGTACATATTTGCATTCCATGATGTTTACATCCCCCTCAGGGAGTAGGTGCATGTGTCTGACACATCTCGACTCCTCTTGTTCCCTCCCCTTCCCACTCAACACCCTCCCTCCACCTCCGGATCCCCTTCCACCATTTTTATTATTGCTATTGTTTTTTAGTTCATGTTTGCAACATATAATGATTACATTGCATTGTGGGTAGCTGTACCAGAAACATCTCAAATCTCTACATTCCCTTCCCTCCCTCTTCCCCCAACTCTTGATCTCTAGGTTCCCTTCCCATTTGCAAAAGAGCTTTCTTCCTATCTCCTTTTACCAATCTTTTATTTTGCTCTTTATTTGTGCTATGGATAACTCAAGTGAGAAAAGCCATATGGTATTTAAGTTTGTGTGTCTGCTATTTCATTCCACATTATATATTCAAAGTGTATCCATTTTCCTACAAATGTCTCAAGTTTATCTTTCTTTATAGCTATGTAGTATTCCATTACATATAGATACTATATTTTCTTTACCATTAGTCTGTTGATGGACTTATGGGCTGTTTCCAAGAATTAGCTATTAGAAATTGTGCTGCTATAAACATTGGTAAGCACATGTCATTGTAATATGATGTCCTTAGCTGTTTTGAGAAGATACACAAAAGAGAAACAGCTCGGTCAAATGGAATTTCTACGTTTAGTTTTTTGAGAAATCTCCATCCTGATTTCTACAATAGTTTTACTATTTTACATTCCCACCAACAATATAGAAAGATTCCCTTTTTCACCACAGCCATGCAGCATTTGTTATTATTTGATTTCTTGATGATTGCCATTCTTTCTAGCCTAAAATAGAATCTTAGTGTTGTTTTAATTTGCATTTCTATAATGGGAGGAGGTGCTGAACATTTTTTCATATGTTTATTGGCCTCTTCTTCTGAGAAGTATCTATTCATTTCATTTGCCCATTTTTTGATTGAGTCTTTTATCTTGGGGATCTAATTTCTTTATATGTTCTAGATATCAGTTCTCTGTCTGAGGAATAGCTGGCAAAATTTTTTTCCCATTGTCTAGGTTCTCTGTTCACTTTGTTGATTGTTTCTTTTGCTGGACAGAAGACTTTAATTTGATGTAATTCCGGTTGTTGATACTTGCTCTTATTTCTTGTGCAATTGGATATCTGTTCAGAAAGTTCTTACCTACATGTATAACTTTAAGAGTTTTACCTCTTTTATCTTCCAGTAGGTTAAGTGCTTCTGTCTTAATATTTAGATTTTTTATCTATTTTGATTTAAATTCAGTGTATAGTAAGAGGTATGGAGCCAGCTTCAACCTTCTGCATATGGATAGCTAGTTTTCCCAGCATGATTAGCTAAAGAGGCTGTCTTTCCTCCAGTGTATGTTTTTGTCTCCTTCATCAAAGATCAAATAACAGAATGTGTCTGGGGTTGTTTCTGCACCTTCTATTCAATAGCATTGATTCAGATTTCTGTTTTTGTGTGACTATCATGCTGTTTGCATCACCGTAACTTTCCAGTGTAGCATGAAGTCAGGCATTGTGATACCTCCTGCTTTGCTCTTGTTGCCCAGGCGTGTTTTTGCTATTCTGCACCTCTTCTGTTTCCATGTAACTTTTAGGGCTATTTTCTCTACTTCTAACAGAAAGGCCATGGGTATTTTGCTTGATATTGTGATAGGCTCAGTGGCACCATGCCTGCCTTGTAAGCACAAGATCCTGAGTTCGATCTCTGGTACAAAAAAAAAAATCTATTTATCAGTTTTGGAACATGGCCATTCTGATAATATTGGTTCTGCCAATCCAAGAACAGAGGATATCTGTCCATTTTCTGGTATTCTCTTCCATCTCCTTTTTTCAGAGTACTATAGTTTTTTGTTACAGAGGTCTTTTGCTTCCTTCTTTAGGTTAATTCCTAGTTGTTTAATTTTCCTTCATGCTATTGTGAATGGTATTGTTTTCCTAGTTTCTCTCTCAGTGAGTTCATTATTGGGGTTCAAGAATGCTATTGATTTCTGTTTGTGGATTTTGCATACTGCTACAATGCTGAATTTGGTTGTTAATCCTAGGAATCTCTTGGTGAAATTGTTGGGGTCTTCTGTGTAGAGGATCATGTCATCTGTAAATAATGACAATTTGACGTCTTTCATTCTGACATATAACCCATTTGTTTCTTTCTCTTTTCTGATTGCTCTGGCTAATGTTTTGGGTACTTTGTTGAACAGAAGTGGTAATAGTGGTCATTTTGTCTTGTTCCTGATTTTAGAGGGAAAGCTTTCAGGTTTCCCCATTTAATAAATACAATGTTGGCCATTGGTTGATCATAATGCCTTTATCAGATTTAGGTAAGGTCTTTCTATACTTATTTTCTACAGGTTTTTTTTTTTTTAATCAAGAATGGGTATTGAATTTTGTCCAAAGCTTTTTCTGCAGCTATTGATGCAATTATGTGGATTTTGTCCTTGCTTCTGTTTATGTCATGAATAAATTACATTTATTGATTCGCATACTTTGTGCCATCCTCACAAGCCTGGAATTAAACCTGCTTGGTCATGATGTATGATCTTTTTAATGATTTGTTGCATTCTATTTGCCAATATCTTATTGAGAATTTTACATCTATGTTCATTAAGGATGTCAGCCTGTAATTTTCTTTTTTAGTTGAGTCATTGTCTGGTTTTGGGATCTGAGTGATGCTGGATTCCAGAAATGAGTATGGAAGTATTCCTTCCCTTTGAATTTCATTAAAGAGTTTGAGGAGTATTGATGTTATAATATCCTTAAAGGTCTTGTAGAATTCAGCAATGAATCCATTAGGTCCTGGGTTTTTCTTAGTTTGTAGGGTTTTTTTTTTTAAATTACTGCTTCAGTTTCATTGCTTATTTGATTGTTCAGAGTATTTATATCTTCTTGGTTTATTTTTTGTAATTTGTATGAATCTAGGAATATGTCCATTTCTTCAAGATTTTCCAATTTATTAGAACACAATTTTTATAGTAGTTATTATCTTCAGATTTTCAACAGTATCTCTTGTAATTTTGCCATTTTCATTTCTAATTGCATTAATACAAATCTTTGCTGTTTTTCTTTTGATAAGTTTGGATAAGTCTGCTTTGTTTATCCTTTCATAGAACCAGTTCTTTGATTTGTTGATGTTTTGTATTTTTTAAATTCTCAATTTCATTAATTTCTGTTCTGATCTTTATAATTTCACTCCTTAAGTTTGGTTTGGCTTTGGATGCTGTTGTTTTTCTGAGTATCTTGAAGTTCATCACTAGGTTATTTTTTTGAGCTCACATTGTTTTTCCAATGTGAGCATTGATTGCAATAAGCTTCCCTCTTAGGAATGCTTCATTGTGTTGTACTGACAATGTCCAATTCCAGAAATTTTTGATTTCTTCTATGACCTATTGGGAGTGTGCTATTAAGTTTCCAGGGGTTTATAAGTTTTCTGTGATTTATTCTGTGACTGATTTCTAGTTTAAATGTAAATGGTCTGATAGTAATTATGGGTGATTTTGATTTTTTTTTAAGCAGGCCTTATGGGCTAGTATGTGGTTTATTTTGGAAAAGTTTCCACCTGCTGCTGAGGAGAATGTTTATTCTGTTGTGGTAGGGAAAACAGTCTGTAGATATCTATTAAGTCCATTATTCAAAGATGTAGCTCAGCTCTTATATTTATTGATTTTTTTGTTTGGTTGATCTATCCCTTTGTGAAAGTACAATATTCAGGTAACCCACTGTGATTGTGTTGGTGTTTATTTCATCTTTTATGCCCAGAAGTATTTGTTTCATGAAGGTGGAGACTCCAGTATTTGGTGCATATATGTTTACAAGTGTTATATCTTCCTGTTAGATTATTCCCTTATATTTACAAGTGTTACGTCTTCCTTTAGATTACTCTCTTAACATGTTCCTAGTGGTGCAACTGGATGTAATCAATTTATTGGTCTTTTTACTAATAAAATAAATAAAAATTCTATAAATGAACTAGATTAGTTAGTTGCTTGAGTTTGAATAATTACTGCCCAAAGTAAATATTAATTAATACTATTCATACCAATTAAAATTATAACAATTAACAAATTTATGTATTTCATTAAAATTTTAATTTATTTAAAAAATTTAATGGATTCATGAATGATTTATTAATAATTAATTCTCTAAATTCTAACATGGAAATCTTACAAGTACCTCATTGCTGGTGTATGTAATATGCATTTACAACTGCTGTGCCACAAATTGACTTTATTACAACTTTTTAAATACCATTTCAATGTTTTCCTTAAGGAACTGTAACACGATGACATCTGGTCTGCTAAATCAATGCTTTTATTTGCATTATTATAATCAAAGATTCCCTGAGAAGCAGGACAAGCCTCCTGATGGGACAGTTATGGATGGATCACTGGTGGTTCAAGCCAGTGGGAATGATCGAATTCAAGTCAAAACTGTCCAGCAGCGAGACACATGAACTACAGCCCCATTGTGCACATGTTAACTAACATGTAGCGAGCTTCTTTGCCTCTTTTGATCTGGAGTTTACTTTGTCTGTGAGCAAAATTGCTACCTCTTCTTGCTTTTGGGGTCCTGATCATGAAATATTGTTTTACACCCTTTCATTTTTAGTCTATGAATATTTTTTTTTGATTAGATGAGTTAGTTTCTTGAATGCAATAGACTGCTGGATTCTATTTTTTATCTAATCTGCCAGTCTGTGTCTTTTAATTGGGGCATTGAAATCATTAACAATGAGAGTCATTGCTGAAAGTTGTTGACTTATTCCTGTCATTGGTTTCTTTCTCTGTTTATTTTTCCTTTATTTCTTTTTTTGTAATCTATTTGCTTGATGTTTCATTCCATTTGAATTTTTCCCTTTATTGATTTCATAGTCTCTATGATATTCTTGAATATTTTCTGGAGTGTTGGCTTGATGTTCATCTACTTCTTAAGTCATTGTTTTTTCTGGGAATGTCATTTCTCCATTTATGCCCATTTATTTGAAAGAATGTTTTGCCAGATATGTTAATCTGGGTTGGAAGTTGTTTACTTTTAGGGCTTGAAATACTTCACTCCAGGATAGCTTTTAAGATTTTGTTGTTGTTGTTGTTGTACATCTGGAATTTTGACTAAGATGTGTGGAGGGGGCTTTTTAAATTGTGGTTGGTTGGTGTTTTGTAAGCTGTACTTATCTATATGTTGAAATCTTTCTTCATACTTGGGAAGTTTTCTTTTATGATTTCTATAAACATTTTTTGTATTCCATGTGTACTTTCTTCTAGTTACTGTCTAACTCTAATTAGCCTTAGCTTGGTCTTCTTAGCATCATCTACTGGCTCCTGGATGAATTTTTCTTGTTCTCTATTATTTTTTAGGTTTCTCTGAGTAACTAGTAATAATTTATCATTTTATTCTTGGTTTCAGAAACACTGTCTATACATTGTCCATAACTGTAATTTATGAATTCTGTACAATTATTTATTTCTGGTATTTCTATTTGAACTTTTTGTGAAGTCTACATCTTTGGTAAATTTGTTATTCATGGTTTGAACTGTTCAGGTCAAGCTCTTTTAATTTTTTGTTTTTCCCATATCCACATTGGTCATTTTGTATGATAAATCCATGAACTTTTGGGTTAGGTCCTCTTTGAACTCACCAACTATTTTTACCTCTTCTTTAATCAATTCATAAAATTCTGCTGCCTGGTGTTTGCTTTTCTCTCCATAGGTCCCCCCTGGATCTGCCTTGGGAGAACTGGGAGAACTTGGGGGGCCTTTTCTTGCCTTGTTACCTTGTTTCCTCATGTTCATTATCTATCTATCTATCTATCTATCTATCATCTATCTATCTATCATCTATCTGTGATTTTTTTTTTGATGTTGACATTTGAGGTCAAGTAGACTGAGAAGAGTTTGTAGTTGATATGAAGATCTTTTTAGTTAGATTTTACCTTCCAGTGATATATTCACAGCTTTATTTGTTTAGAGAAAGTGTTTACCCCTGAAGCTATCTCATTTAAATGGTTTAGGCCCTGTCACTGTGTTGTGAGGTAAGAAGCCTTATTGGTTATAATAGCATCAACAGATTGAAACATACAGCACTTATATGTGTCAAATCTTGCATTTACACTTTCACCCTTTAACAGTACCCTTTACAGCTTATAGTATATTGTTATTAGCTGTTAGTCTGCAATGTAGAAGGAGAAGGGACGAGATGGAGGGACAGGTGACAGAGGAGTGTATGTCAGTAGCAGGAGAGGTAGATAGGATAAATTGTAATCAGCAAAAATTAAACAGGAGGTCAGAGTCTTCCAGAGGTCTATTTTGATTGGAGTGAAGGGTTACTGTCAAGAGCTTTAAGAAGACTGTGGGGATAGGGGTGGGACTTATGTGGAGGGGATGTGTAATTTGGGATTGAGGAAAACTGCAGGGTTACCAAGACCCATTGGTTCATTTGTGTGCCTATATGGCAGAGAAGAGACAAGGGAAGAGAAGGGGCTAGGTAAATAGGGAAGAGCAAAAAGAGTAGAATAGTGACAGAAGGTTAGTATGAGAGAAGATGGGAATCACTGAGAGAGAGAGAGCAGAATTGAAGAAAAGCAATAGAAATAAAACAGTCAACTACTAACCCCCCAAAAGGAAAAGTAACAATAATTCCAACAGGTACCCCAATGAAACACTCCCCAAAGAGAATGTACATGAGATTCCCGCTTGATTGCTAGACCATAAGCCTGAGTGTCCATACAGTTCCCTTCGTGTCTTAGTTGTGGTCTGACTGCAGGCAGCTGTACCAGATTCCCTTCTTTTCCCTTGCGTTCAAATACTGAACTGAGCCACTTTCAAGAATTGTCCCTCCAGCTGGCAGGAAGAATCTGACTTTTGGGTGTATGAAATGGTCCATGTTGTGACTGTGATGGTGACGATGGCTGTAGATTTTGTCAAACTCATCAACTTGTCCTGTTAAAGATGAGTATGAATGGCCCAGTTCTTCAAAACAGTCTATCTCTTCTGGAGTCAAGGGTAAATATTTCTATTCCTTCTGATTCCCAAAAGCAAGAAGTTTCTAACTTCTACATGTACATCTGAAGTCTCCTTTGGATTGATCTTTATCCTTTTGGACTTACGGAGAATTCTTTTGATAGTTATACTATCTTTCAGCTAATTCTATCACCTGTGTTTCAGGTTCTATTTCAATTAATTGAGTTTCCTCTGGTTATGGTTCATATTTTCCTACTTTACACGTTTTTGATTGAATGTGGATGTTCTGATTTTTCTGTGTGTTGGAGCGTTAGATTTTGTAGTATAATGTGAAAGAAAAATCACACTTTGTTCTGGCTTGCATTGATGTTACTCCACTTAGTCTGACTTTCATAAAGTTTCTTGAAACTTCTAGATTGGGTTGCAAGCAGCTTTTCACATGGTGCTAATTGAGTTCCACAACTAGGGCAATTCCACGCTGAGGGCTTTATCTGGTGTCCTTTGCATTAGGAGTCCTTCTGTCAGGAGCCATTCTCCATAATTTTTTTGGGAAAATCATTTCGTGATTAAATTATGACTGTAGCTGTCTAAGACCCAATATCATCTTGCCCGAGAGCTGGCTATGGCATGAGGAAACATAATTCCCTTCTGCTTCTAATTACAAGTTGAGCTCCAGTGGTCCCACAATGCTGTGATGCTCAAGGTAAGGGTTCATCAGCTGAGGACATCCTGGTTCCTTGAGAACTGAGAACCCAGTACTATTAAAAAAAGAGAAAGGTTTCACCTGGGGGAAGGACAACTTCCTTATTAGCTTTCTATCTCATCCCACCTCCTATTGTAAGAATGCTCTCCTTACGCCCTGCATCAACCTGAGGTCCTCATCAACACAGGATGGATGACCTCTGCCCTGGAAGTCACCTGATGCTCCCTCTGATTATTGTGTGCCCCAATAAATGGTGGCCAGCTCAGAGAGTCGTGTCTTTCCCCATATGAGTCACTGACCACCCAGCCCCCATGTATTATGGAATTTTTGTCTTTCTTTAGCCCTCCCCATCCCCTTTCTAGGCAGTTGGAAGATTGATCACCCTCTGACATCTTTCCACTCTGGGTGTCATGAGAATAAATCTTATCTCCATTTGGTGTCCAGAAGTTGTTCTGCCCTCTGCTCTCTGGAGGTCTTTGCTGAGCTTTTGGTGCTTTCATGTACACTCATTTAAATACTTAGCCAAAGACTTGGGGAATCTTTCTCTTTTTTAAAAGAATTAATTTTAGTGGTATACTTTTGATATGCATAATGATCACACTCATCATAGGGAATCTGTAACAGAACATAATATATCTTGATGCTTCTTTTTTCTCTATTCCCCTCCCTCTCTTCAACCATTCTTCCCTTCCTTATTTACAAAAGCTTTGTTTCCATTTTTGCTTTTATTCTCTTTTTTCCCTTTTCCCTTTCTTCCCTCCCCCCTCTGTTGTTCCCCTTCCCATTTGAACATTTTCTTCCTACTTTCCAATATCTGTCATACATTTTGGTCCTCATTTACACTTTGAGTTTCTCATACAAGAGAAACAATGTGAGGGCTGGGGATTTATCTCAGTGGTTCTGCTGCCTGCCTCACAAGTGGAAGGTCCTGAGTTCAATCCCCGGTACCAAAAAAAAGAGAGAAACAATGTGCTATTTATTTATTTATTTATTTATTACTTAAATTCTTTTATTGGTACATTTTAGGTATACAACACATTTACATTTCTCATTGGGAACTTGTACCTTTACATGATGCATCTTGGTTCTTATTTTTTCCCCATTCCTAGCCCTCCCTTCAACAATGTGATGTTTAAACATGTGTGTCTAATTGATTTCACTTAAAAGTATGCTTCAAGGTGCATCTTTTTACATTGTCTCAAGTTTATCCTACTTTATGGCAGAGTAGTACTCCATTGTATAAAAAAAACACATTTTCTTTATTCATTCATCCGTTGATGGGCATCTGGGCTGTTTCCAAGATTTAGCTATTACAAATTGTGCTGCAATAAACATGGTGTGCATATATCACTGTGGTATGAGGCTTTAAAATCTTTAGGGAAGACACCAAGAAGGGGAATAGCTGAATCAAATGGAGCCTCTATTTTAGTGTTTTTATTAGGACTCTCCATACTATTTTATATATTGGTTGTACCAATTTACACACCCACCAACAGTGGAGAAGGGTCCCTTTTTCCCCACAGCCTTACCAGCATTTGTTACTGGCTGATTTTTGGTGATGAACATTTTTTTCTGGAGTGAGATGGAATCTCAGTATTGTTTTCATTCACATTTTTCAAATGACCAGTGTGATATTGAATGTTTTTATATATTTATTTGCTGTTTGTATGTCTTCATCTGAGAAGTGTCTGTTCATTTCTGCTGCCCATTTTTGGACTGGGTCTTTAAATTTGAGGTGTCTGATTTTCTACTTCTTTATGTATTTTAGGTATTAGTCCTTTGTGTGAGGAAGAGCTGGTAAAAATTGTTTTCCCATCTGTGGGTTGCCTCTTCACTCTGTTGCTTGCCTCTTCACTCTGTTGGTGGTCACTTTTTTGCTGTGAAAAAGCTTTTTAATATGATGAGTCTCAGTTGTTAATTCTTTGTAATATTTCCTCTGTGATTGGTACTTTGTTCATAAAATCTTTGCCTACACTTATGCTTTCAAGAGTTTTACCTATTCTGTCTTCCAGTAGATTAAGTGTTTCTGTTTTAATATTTATATCTTTGATCCATTTCCATTTTATTTTAGTGCATGGTGAGAAATATGGGTCTGGGGTTCATCTTTAGCTTGTAGAAATCAGTATTCCCAGCACCATCATTTATTAGAGGCTGTTTTTCATCTAATGAAGGTGCTTGTCACCTTTATCAAAGATAAGGTGGCTAAATTTGCTTGGCATTGCTCTACATCTTTTATTCTGTCCCATTGATTCACAAGACTTTATTTTTGCTAGTACCGTGCTGTTTTTATGACAGTAGCTTTGTAGTATAATTTTAGGTTGGGAATTATGATGCTCCTGACTTGCCCTTGTTAGCCAGAATTGCTTTTACTGTTCTAAGTCTCTTCTGGTTCCAAATAAATTTTAAGAATGTTTTTATTTAGTTCTGTGAGATATGCTATTGTTATTTTGATTGGGATTGCATTAACTATGTATAACAGTTTTGGAAGTATGACTATTTTCGATATATTGGTTCTGCCTATCCAATAACAAGGGATACCTTTCCATTTTCTGATATCTTCTTTGATCTCCTTTTTCAGGGTACTGTAGTTTTCAATGTAAAGATCTTTTACTTGGGGGGCGAGGGATTTAGCTCAGTGGTTCCACTGCCTGCCTCGCAAGCACAAGGTCCCAAGTTCGATCCCAGGTACCAAAAAAAAAAAAAAAAAAAGAAAAAAAGATCTTTTACTTGCTTCATTAGATTGATTCCTAAGCATTTCATTTTTCTTCATACTATTGTGAATGGTCTGGGTTCCCTAATTTTTCTCTCAGTAAATTTGCTATTCATGTACAGAAATCCTATTAACTTTTAAATGTTGATTTTGTATCCTGCTATGCTACTGAATTTGGTCATTAAATTTAGGAGTGTTTTAAGGGAGTTTTTGGAGTCTTCTCTGTCATCCAGAAATAATGGTAATTTAACTTCTTCCTTTCATATCATTATTCTTTTCATTTCTTTCTCTTGTTTAATTGCTCTGGTTAATGTTTTCCAAACTATATTGAACAGGAGTGGTGATAGTGGGGATCCTTGTCTTGTTCCTGATTTTAGAGTGGAAGCTATCAGTTTTGGATCATTTAATATGATGTTGGCTGTTGGCTTGTCATAGATGGCTCTTATTAGATTGAGATAAAACCTATTCCAATCTTCTGGGGTTTGTTTGTTTGTTTGTTTGGTTGGTTGGTTTTTAGCATGGATGGGTGTTAGTCTTCATCAAATTCTTTTTGTGCATGCATTGAGATAATCATGTAGTTTTTGTCGTTGGTTCTTTTAAGGCAGTGTATTACATTTATTGATTTGTGTGTGTTGAGTCATCCCTGCATCCCTGGGATCAATCCTACTTGGTCATGGTGTATACTCTTCTTGATTTGCTGAATTCTGTTAGCCAGATTTGAGGATTTTTGCATCTATGTTCATTAAGGAGATTGGCCCTTAGTTTACTTTTTTGGTTGGATCCTTCTTTGGTTTTGGAATCAGGGTAATGCTTGGTTCCAGGAATGAATATTGCTTCCCTTTCAATTTCATTAAAGAGTTTGAAGAATAGTGGCGTTAGAGCTTCCTAAATTTCTTGTGGAATTCAGCAGTGAATCTGTCAGGCCCTGGGCTTTTCTTTGTTGGTAGTTTTAAAATTTCTTTTCTTTTTTCTTTTTTTTTTTTTTGGTACTGGGGATCAAACTCCGGACCTTGTGATAGTGAGGCAGGTGGAGGAACCACTGAGCTAAATCCCCGGCCCCTAAAATTACTTCTTTAATTTCTTTGACTGATATTGGGTTATTTAGAATTTTTATATGTTCTTGATTCATCTTTTGGAATTCAAGTGTCTAAAAATCTGTCTATTTCTTCTGTGTTTCCCATCTTATTACAGTACAAGTTCTCAAAGTAGGTGTTGATGATCTTCTGGATTTCTGCAGGATCTACTGTGATTTCACCCTTTTCATGCCTAATTGCATGGATTTGAGTCTTTTCTTTCCTTTGTAAAATAAAGTTTGATAAAGGTTTGTCTATTTTATTTAATCTTTCAAAGAACAAGCTCTTCAACTCATTGATTCTTTGTATTGTTTTCTTAGTTTCGATTGCATTACTTTCTGCTCTAATCATTATAATTTCCTCCCTCATATATGCTTTGTGTTTAACATGCTCTTCATTATTTACAGGCTTGAGGTTCAACATTAGGTTATTTTTTTGAAATTGCTCTGTTTCTCTGATGTGGGAATTCACTGCTATAAATTTCCCTCATAGGATTGCTTTCCTTTCATTTCATAAGTTTCAATATGTTGTACTGGCATTATTGTTTAATTGTAGAAACTATCTAATTTCCTCTGTGACCCCTTAGTTGTTCAGTAGGTTGTTAATTTCTCTGTGTTTATGCAGTTTTTGTGGTTTGCCATTGATTTCTAATTTCAATGTGCTATGATCTGATAATATGCATAGGATAATTTCAATTCCTCTGCATTTACTTAAGCATGTTTTATGAGTTAGTAAGTGGTCTATTTTGGAAAACACCCTTTGCAGCTGAGAAAAATGTCTATTTTGATGTTGAGGGATGGGAAAACTCTGTAGATATTTGCTAAGCCCATTTGTTCAAGAGTTTGGTTTAGTTCTGATATTTCTTTGATTTTTTCTGGTTTGTCTGTCTGTTTGTGACAGTGGGGTATTGAGGTCCCCCATTATAATTGTATCTGTGCTTATTTATTTTTCTTGTCAGTTAATATTTATTTTACATAGTTTGGTGTGCCAGCATTATACATATATATATGTGCTGTTATCTCTTCCTCTTGGATTGTTCCCTTTACAAAAATGTAGTGACTTTCTTTTCTTTGTCTCTCTTAATCAGTCTTGGCTTGAAATCCACTTTGCCTGCAAATAGAATAGCTACTCCTGCTTTTTTTCTGGATTCTTGTCACATGGAGTATTGTTTTCCATCATTTGACTTTTAATCTGTGATTTCTTTTTGAATTAAATGTATTTCTTGTATGCAGCATATTGTTGAATATTGCTTCTTGATTCATTCTTCCAGTTGTTTCTTTTCATTGGTGAATTGAGACCATTTACATTGATAGTTATAACTGATATGTATTGACTTAACCTTGTTATATTATTTTCCTCTTGTTCTCTTTTTCCCCCCTCTGTCTAATTACTTGTCTTGCCTGGTAGATTCATTCTGCTGGGGTTCATGGAGTTGTAGTCTTCTACTGTCTTTTTCTAGAATAACCTTCAAAACATTTTTGGAGTGCTGGTTTGGTTGTCATGAATTTCTTTATGTGTTCTTCATCATGGAAGTATCTTATTTCTCCATCCATTTTGAAAGATAATTTTGCAGGATACATCAATCTGGGTTAAGGTGGTTTTCTTTTATGGCTTGAAATACTTCATTCCAAACTCTTTTTGACTTAAAGGTTTTGGTTGAGAAATCTGTTGTGATTCTGATGGCTTTCCTTCATAGGTGATTTTTTTTCTCTCTAACAGCTTTTAATATTCTGTTCTTGTATTGAGTTTCTGGAATCTTAACTGTTATATATCTTGGTATAGTTTTATCATGGCTAATTGGAATTTTATAAGTTTCACTTATATCTATGTCAAATTCTTTTTTCACACTTAGGAAGTTTTCTGCCATTACTTTTGTGAACAGTTTTTTTATGTCCTGTGTGACATCTGATTTTTCATTAATTTGAATCAATTTAATGTTATTTTAAATTGTATCATCTAGCAGCTGTTGGATTGATTTTTCATGGTCCCTTGTTATTTTTAAGAAGTTTTTCATTTGATGATTGCTAATCACAAGCCTCCCTTTTAGATTTTATATTCTGTTCTCACACTGGTTGATTCTCCTCTGTAAACTTTCAACAGAATTTTTATTCTCATGGATATCTGTTTCATAGAATCCTTTTTTTTTTTCTGTTGGGCATTCATGGTTTCTATCACTTTCCTAAGTTCCTCTATTTAAAAAAATCTGTGTCTACTCTAGATTCATTAACCATGTCCTTCTTTATGATCATCAGTCTTTTCTAGAGACTCATTCATCTGCTTTGTTACTTCTGCTGCTACAATTTCAGAAAGTTCAGCTGTATGGCTGCTTTTGATTTTTTCCACCTCAATGCCCCTTGAATTTTCCTTTGATGAGTTGCAGTTCTAGGGTTGCATCTTGCTTCCATGCCCTATTATTTTCTATTTTAAAAAATTTGTTTTCTGTGTTGACAGTTGTGAAGTGCTCATGGTAGGTAGCTTTATTATGGTGTCAAGACCTCCTTAGGAAATGACTACTTTTCAGAGATGTCTTTTAGGTATAGCTGGCTTTTGAGTTTTGAGTTGTTTCAAGATCCTCCCTCTTCAATTTATTAGGAGTGAGAAGTTGCTGCCTATTTGGCTTAGCACCCAGTTCTTTGGTACTGGCCTATGGCATTATGATCCCCAGGCAATCTTGGTATTGGCATATAAAGGAAGAAGAAGTGATCGCAACAACTATGTCACTTTGGCTAAAGTAGTAAAGCAGTAATAACAGTAGCATCAAGCACAGACTAGAAAATGACAAATGGTGGTAACTGTTAATTTGCCACCTTTAGCCATAGGAACAAGCTCTATAGCTATATAGCAAAATCTAAAACAAATCAGAAAATTATATAACATAAATGTCCCTTCATAGAGTGAATTTACCAACAGGGGAGAAAATTTAAAAGGGATAAGAGGAAAAATGGACAAACGAAAGAAGAGAAAGAGATTGGAAGTATGGCTGAAGGACAAAAGAAGAGTTCCCAAGCTTTGGGAAACTGGTGAAGAAGACAGGAGAGAAAGAAAAAACAGAAACAAGAACTAAACAAAACAGAAAACTAAAAACAATTTCCACACTGATAAAAAACAAAAACAATCAAGAAAAAAGAGAAAAAGAGATACCTCTATAATTTCAGGCCTGTGGTTATCTTCTGGAGTCTACAGTTTTGTGGTACTGTCCAAGTCAGGGTGTGTCTCTGCTGTCACTGGTAGACTAAGGTACAGACAGAGCCCAGATCCAGGCTGGATAATCCGAGCAAGCCTGCAGCTGGAATAGGGTGAGGTGCTGATTCTGGTGCCTTCAGTTCCACAGAAGTTCTGTCTGACTGTGACCTCTGGTTGTGAAGTTGGGGCCTGAGTTGTTCAGCCTACAACATTCTGGGTATCTCCTGCCAGCCTGATCTCAGCTCCCTGGGAGCCCTGAGAGGAAGCCAACCCAAGGCTGCTCCGAGTTTTGGGTTCAGGTGGCCCCTTCCTGAAACGGCATCTGGCCAAGAATTTTTTCCAGGGGATGCTTGGACTGGAATCAGTCATCAGCCATCATAGCTTATAGCTCACAGCATCCAGTGCTTCATTACACTGGTGTGTTTCTCCCTGGAGGCCTCTGGACTCACCTGCACTCACTGTGTCTCTGTAGATTCGAGCCTCCTCTCTCATGCCTCGAGCCAGGAGTCAGGGAGAAAGTACAGTTTGCCACCTCGTTCTTCTACATTGAGATCTCTCTCTTCGCTTTCCCTGTGAGCTCCAATTCTCCTTTCAGGTCCTTGCTGGATCCCAGGGATCTACCTCCCTCCTCCTTTTCTTCCCCAATTTGTTATATTCCACCATTTGGATTCCAAGTCTCAGAGAGGCTGATGTGCTGCTGTTTACCACTCTGCTATCTCTATCTGTCCAGGATCTCTCTTCAGACTTCTAGAGTTTCTCCTGTATATCTTTCTTCAAACATCTGGGGTTACCCCTGTATATCTGTTCTACTATATTCTTCCTGTGACTTCGAGCTGCCTTGGTCTCCCTGAATCTCCAGCTCCATCCCTTCAACTTGGCAAACCATGAGACTCCAGTTGAATTCTCTTTCCCTGAGCGGTAGATTAGACATTGCTTCCAGGCAGTAATCTTGTGCAGCCACCTTGCTTTCTCAGCCTGATATATTCATATTTTGTGATGCTTAGTCTGGTGGTACCTCTGGAGCAATGAGTGAAAATCATTTTTATGTATTGTGTCTGTTTCTCTGGTAGTTTAGGACAGGAGTTTAAGTCTGATTCCATTTTTTTCCATCATGGTCAGAAACACAGTCCTTACTAAGTAGTTTTTGAGTAATTTCCTTCTTCTATTAGTTTACTAACTTTGCTTTGATTATCAATAAAGACTATTATGGAGGTAAAAGGCAGGAGATGGGTATAAGGCTCAGGGGAGTGGATATAAGAGTCTTCCGGGCAGGTGCCACTGTGTGAGTCTGACTCTGTATCTTTACCTGTCAGGAAGTCTGAGCCCCCAGCACCTCCACTTTTGTAGAATGACAGGAAGGAGTCTCCTCATCAAGTTGCTACTCATTGAGCACGCAAGCACACTTACGCAGAGGAAGGTTGCTGCAGACTTGAGTTTGGCTCTTACATTTTCATTTTAAAGTACCTCAAGCACAGACTAACAATAGATGAAGAGATTAATATGTGAGGCTCAGGCCTACACTGATCTTTTTTCTTTTAGCATTAAGCAAAAGACAGACCAAGAGATTCATTATTCCTATTGAGAGGTTCATCAATTCTATTTGAAGAAGATAAACATTATTTTCAGGCTTGGGTTTTTCATTTTTCTTTGTAGTCCTAATTATTTCTTAAAATATTTGATCCTGCTTACCCATGAATATATTTCTGATCTAATCTGTTGTTAGTGAATTCCTTTATGTCTATGTCTTCTTTATAGATGTACTTCAGGTAGCTTCTTCTGTATTATAGATTGTGCTGTTTGGGTTACAAGAAAGCCGGTCTTTGCCATCCCTCATGATAATTCATGAGATTTTGAGTCTTCACACTAAGAAAGTTAAGAAGCAGGAAACTGTATTAAAAGCCACCCAGCCAGACACCAGGGAGAATGAAGACATACTTCCGGGTAGACTGCAGTCATGACAGGCAGGGGTCACCTCCTCGGGGGCACACAGTTCTCCCCTGTTCCCTGGCTCCTCATGTCCTTGGCTGTTCAGGCCATGCTGTGGCTCAGCTTCTCTGCCTTTGATCCTCTCTGCACAGTGAATCTCTCTTCTTTCTTACTCATGGCTCTTGCTTATTTATAGCCTAACTGCACTACAGCTTCTGCTCTACACGTGTCTCCTCTCTGTCCTTCCTGTCTGTTTAATATTTCTGTATTGTGATTTGACTGAATTCTCATTCTGAGTTGCAGCCTAGCTGCTGATCAGATGGATGCTTGGAATAAACATCCATTCTTGGTCCAATCACTCCTGTGGCCCATGAATATAATACCAAGCCAGTGGCCCATCCGTGAGGAAGGACTTAGAAGTTTTCTGAGGAGGTGGCAGGCACTGTAAGGAGCTCCAGAAGGGACAAACATAGATGCTAGCCCTTTTGTTTTGCCTATGCAATGTATAAAGGTCAACTAAATTATTGTTGAATAAATGGATGATTAAATAAGGAATTTATTCTACTTTGAGTGGATGAACACTTAGCTAAATCCTCTATGCTTCCACCCCAGACCCCTTTTGTCTCTTTTATTCCCTCTTCTCCTTTCCCCTTTGTTATTCAATCTGAAATTAGACAGTGCCAGACAGAGCTGATCCTTTACTGTTGGAAGAAGCAAGGTGTCTCATTTTCTGCAGCATCTTATCTCGTGGAAGCTGAGTGCCTCATTCCTCACTAGCTTCATAGAGCAGCTGTGCGGATGAAGCGGCACCCTTTATCTAGATTTCCTAAACCCAGCGTCTGTGCATAGAAAGTGCTTCAGAGCAGTTGCTTCTCATTTCTCTATGCTCTTGACAATTGGTTTCTTATTTAGGTGCATCTCAAACTCCAAAATTACTTTAAAAATATGGTTTTCTGTTCACATCCAGAGAACTTCTTTCTTTTTAGACCATTAATGGGATTTGGGGGTAGCAAATTGGACAAGATGACCACAGCAAGGGCTCAGTAGTGCATACCCCCTCTACCGAAGAATTTTGCTTTTAAAAGAAGCGTTAGTTAACCCCAAGAAGTCAAGCTTAAACATACAGTATATGCCTTCGGTGAATATGGCTGGGTAATGGAGTATGTTTCTTTGAATGTTCAGAGTCAGGGAAATGCAGTGGGAAATATTATTCTGGCTTACTTGGCTTTCTTAATTCAAGCACTGAATAAATCTAATAAATAATGGTAAGATCAAGTTTAATTTCTGCAACTCTGTGCATTATTTCTGTTGATAAACATCAGCAGCCAGATACTTAAAAGGCATGACAGCTCTGTTTAAAGGATTGAAATGAGAAGTGTTTCTCCAATTGAGGAAAACAAAGGACAAGAAATTCTTGGCCAGTCTAGATGATGAGACAGAATGAAAACCTGGGCCCTTTCCCCAGATGCTGCTGTGGGCCACAGTCTTCCCAGTTTCTCTATCCCTGTGCAGTGTCTGAGTACAGAGGGAGGCTGGGCAGGAGGAGTGGATTCTCAGAAACATCCAGGCCTGGCACACTTGTCGCTTCTCCACGCTAGTCTGGTCTTCTTGCCTTCCTTGTTGTGGTGAATACACCATAGGCGACTTCTGCCTGGCCCTCCAGGCAGCTGCTTGCTTTGGGGTCATCCTGCTCACTAGCTATTTTAGTGGTGTTTCAGCAGGCTGTTCAGCCACGCAGAAGTACCACACTCTCTGCAAAAACCCAAGGTCAGCACAATTTCTTCCCAGGGAAATTATAACCTTTTGTGCTGAGATTGGGATTCTAGGTTAGAGAAGGGGCGAGCAAAAACACTTTCTGGGGGCCCCAAAGCCCTTATCTCTTTTCGAGCTCCAGAGCCAAGGTCACATTTTTGTTCTTGGCAGAAGGGCAGCTGCCATCTCTCAGGGCCTGAAGAGAATGTGGGGCTTTTCACAAGTCACACTGTCAGGAACATTTATGTCTCAGTGACAGATGCTTTCGGGTGTCCTGGTGTCTTGCTGTCTCTCTTTGCCTTGCAATTTGCTTATTCTTTTACATGGAGTGGTCTGCCTCCTCTGGACGGATTCCTTTTCTTCCTCAAAGACATCTCTCCTAGACTTTACCCTTTACACAGCCCCTCCTCCACCCATCAATGCTAGGTAGCTGCCTTCTTCCAAAGCCTCTTGTCTTTGCCCCCAGCACAAAAAGCACATTCAACTGATACCTTGCTCTTCTGTTCCCATGTCTATGTCCCACATGGGTCTAAGAGAGCAAGGATTGCATTTCATTCATTGTTGTGTCTTGAAGACTCTGTGTTTAGTTTAAAAATTTGTGAGTCAAGGATACTTGGTTTCAAACCCATTTGTTTTCTTCCTATCTTAGTAAACTTCATTGCTCACCTACAAAGTGAAGATCATAATGCCTAGGACAAAGATTGATGATATCTATATCTATATCTGTATTTCCCTTAGTTTGTATAGGAACTTACTTTTTATTGAACAAATATTGACTAAACATCAAAACTCTCCTAAAGAAGAAAAGATATCACAATGGAGCAATGTACAAGTTGAGAGGAACCGAACGCAAGACCAAGAGGAAGGTGTGGCTGTCAAGGAGACAGTCTTTGGGGATGTTGGTAAAACAGGCATTGCAGGATATGATGGCCTGATTCTAAGTAGTATCTGGCTGCCAGGTCGCCATGGTGCAAGCCAGCTGCACCAGCCCCTTTGTATCAGCCCCAGGCTGCTTCTCCTCTGCTGCTTGCTGCCCCTATCCACAGTCCTGCAAATTGCCAGGGATCACCAGATTGTGTGGTAGCAGTATGAGGTTTGGGGAGAAATTACCCATTTCTTTTTGTCTAGGACAAAGCGTAGGACACGGCCGCTGGCCCTGACCCCTTTCTCGCAGGGCTTGGGATGTATCTGTTCGTTCAGCATGGGCTTCCCTTTGTGCTGAAGCGTGTTGCTCATACAGGTCTTCACCAGACAGGGTCCAGGGAGCTCCCCAAAGCAGAGATGGGGAACCTCGACCCAGCACCTTGTGGAACAGGTTGTAGGTTTGCTGACTTCCATCTCAGAAGGAGAAATTTCAGGGCTCATCAGTAAGAGGGATAAAAAGATTTGTTGGGCAGAATTTTAAGAGTACACATTCAAAGAAATAGAGTGTGGCCCCTCACAAGGGAGAAAGTTGCTTTGTGGTCTTATGGGCAAGCAGGGTGGAAATCTGTGGAACGTGTGCATCCTTGGAAAGAGGGGATTTGATTTCCAGATGAAAGGTGTTGGTCTCTTCATAGGGTGATGGCCAGCACAGGTGGGAAGAGCAGTAGCTGGCATCTTCATGGGATCAGGCCATTTCACAGGCAGAAATCTGCATAATCTATTCATTGATGAATAAGGCCCATTTACAGGTAAAAGCAAATGGGTACATTTGCTTGTGCATCTACAGGCACAGTGAAAAGGAATGCCCCAGGCTCAGTGTGTCTTTAAAATCCTTGAAAAATTTTAAAGCTAGGTTTGTATCCCAAAGCTGCAGTTTTTAGTAAAAGTACAATTTTAAAATTGTGATTTTTCTTGTCCTTTACCTATCTTTATTTCCCCTCTCCCACCTCAGGTCTATTTTGTGTCTCACTTTCGTAAAGAAAAATCCTGCCAGGACTTTGTCAGTCCGTGACCACACTGGGGAAAGTGTTGAGTTAGATGTCCAGAATCCTAGCACTGGGATCCGCAGTGGTGACTCTCAGGGTTCCGCCTCTTTAGATGCACTGCTCACGTGTATGGTCCTGAGCGCCTCTGAGGAGCTTGCTACCTTCCACTGTTGTGCTCTTCCCCTCTGGCTCTTTACAACATGTGCAGTAGGAGTTGTTATTGACAGTTTGCAGATTAAGAAATGGAATCGGCCCGGTAGTGACTCACTCAGGGGTAGACAGGTAGTGGGTGAAAGAGCCAGGATCTGAGCCCAGCAGTCTGACTGTCCAGTTCATCTTCTTCCCCCAAGCCCAGCCATCTCTCCAATACTGAGGCAGGCTTCACTCCAAGAGGTACAAACACCCAGGTGAAGCAAAACCCTTAATCTTATAACTTAGAACGTCCTTCGCTCACTTGTGAATTTGGCAAAAATTATAGGTCTTGCTGGTAGGAAAAATGGATGAATGCATCAAATTTTGCATCTAATTCCTAGGACTTAACAGAGCCCCAAGTCCGATCCATGGGCCAAAGGTTAATAACTTGATCTAGTCCACCCCATAGATATGTACAATTATCATACCACTACGCAGTACATAATTAACTCATAATTCATTGGTATAATTTAAGCATCTGTATATGTAAAATATATGTTATTATACAGTTGTACAATACAAAATATATGGTTATTCTATGCCAACTAAAAATGAAAAAATAATTAAAATGTATTTTAACAAACTCAAGAATGATTGATTTGGTCTAAATTGTCAGTTTACTTACAGAGAAGCCAGCACCAAGAGACAGGAAAGGAAATATTTAGTCTGTCACCTTACTCTGGGTGAATTTTCCCACGTAATGGGACCTCTCACACTCAACTCTGCACCAAGAGAAAAAAAGAAAAGGAAAAAAGGCACTCAGGAGAAGAATGGAAGGCAAGGGCTTTAATTATATAAGTGCAGGTTTCCGGGCATAGGCGCCGCCCTGCAGAGTGAAAGCAGAGTTCCAGGTGACTTTACTCTTCCAGGTGTTTATCAGCCCAAGAAGTCAGAATTCCCCAAGCACCTCGTTTGCCAAGGAGCAGTTTACACATAGAAAGAATCTGCCACATCGATACTCTAGCCTCCCTCAGGGCCTGCAGATCAATGGCTTGTTCTTATCTGACGGCATCCACTGAAATATTTCCTTGGGATCGAAGAACGAAGAGGAGAAACTGCAGGTAGGATTTGCAGCTGGCTGGCATATCGTGTTTTTATGGAAAGGCTTTAGCATCCCACATTGCCTTCACCCCAAATCCACACCATTGGGAGGCTCAGTGTGCGTGAAATGGGACAAGAGGGCCTGTCAGTAGCTTCTGCCACTCGTCAGGGGTCAAGGCCTGACTGCTGGAATGTGGTCTTCAAGGGCTCTGCCTCTTATCCTGGCAATTCTGAATTGCTATTAGAGGGTAGGCAGAGGAGAGCCCTGCCCTGGGTGCCGAGACCAAACCTGCCTAGGGTACCTTAGATGGGCTGTGTACCCTTTTGGGTTCAGGACTGATAAAGGGAAATACATAAAGGTATGCTATAATTTTGATTATTTGCATAAAAGCACCTCTTCAGTAAAATTGGTTTTATAAACTTTTATTGAGTACATGCCTGGGACTGTGTGAGGCGACCGGGATGTGGGATGAATAAAAGTCAAGGTAGTCATTCATTCATCCAGCCATTCATTCACGCATCCATTTATCCAGTCATAACATAGTCAGAGACCACCAAAAGGAGGGGAATAGGCAGAGTCTTGGACCCTTACCTGCTACTTATTAAAAGCATGATTTTTTTTAAAAAGAAACCATATATCTATAAAAATTAGAAAGAACTACCTGAGTTTTCTTCGGGGACAGTGAGGGACTTAAAAGCCATTTTTTTGCTATGAACCAGAACTCTTCATTTGTGCCTGCAGATTCCCAGTGGGTAAGGAACAGCAGTGCAAAGCTTAACCTTCATTTTGTACCTTTTGCTACATAAATCTTGGGCCCAATCTCTTCTCAGCTCTGTGTAAGGGTGTGTTGATCATTTGGTGTCTGGCGAGGCGCTGGCAGACAGGGTTGATAGCTCCGGATTTACATGAACTCACCCCCCTGAAGACTGAGGACACCAAGATGAGATGTTTACAGGAACATTGAGCCACCTGGGGAAGTCTCCAGCCACTGTCCTAAACCTGTGACCACCTGTATTCCAGGAAGGACAGAGCCCCAGTGACTGAGACGTCCTATACAGAATCCTTTCCTGGAAACGTGATCATCCCTTAGCCATAAAGATTCCGGAACTGTAACGTGCGGACCAAGACAATGATCAATCGGCTCCAGCCAGCCGGCCCCAAGCCTTAAAAGCTGGGCTCCTGCCTTTGCAGGCGGGCCGGTCTGACCCCTGTATCACAGTGTGGGCCTGCAGCTACCTAAGCCGGAGTCCTTTCCTATCTTTCTCTAACTTTTCAATCCAAGCTTTTTTTTCCTATAAATTTGTGCTCTAATTTTAATTTCCAATATTACGAAGAGCAAGGGCTCATGCTAGCCAGTGACACTTTTAGGGGAAAAAAAGCTCTAGAGGTTCTACAGGAGGAAACAAGTAAAGGTAAAGAACAACTTGGAGGAAGTAGCTGCTTAGCTGAATTTTAAAGCTGAGTGGAGGAGCCCTAAATAAACGGGAGCCTGGGATAGTTGGAGAAGGGCAACCACTCCATGCAATGGGGACAGAGACACACTGGTTTGGAAGCCTTCAGGAGCAGGGAGCACTCAGCTCAAATTCACTCCTCACAATCAGTCTGGAAGCCCAATGGCCAGCGTGGTGGTATGAGGAGCTGTGGCCGTTCAGAGGCAGTGAGGCCATGAGGGCTTCTCTGTAGTGGGTGAATGAAGGTCCTCACAGTATGAGTGTGCCAGTTAATGGTGATTGTTACCATTAACAATTGTGGCCTAAGGGAAGCCCAGGGAGGTGACTGGGTCATGAAGGCGCTGCACTCACCAGTGGGTTCGTCCACTGTGTCCGTAGCTGACTGTGCACTTAGTGGGGGGCCTGGGAGCCTTTGAGGTCTGAGCCCTGCTGGCACTGTTCTCCTGTCCTGCCTTCCAGCCACCATGAAGCAAGCAACTTTGCTGTACCCTTTCCATCATGAAGTGTCTGCCTGGAGCCAGACAGCTATGAACTAAAACTACTGAAACCCTGAGCCAAAACAAACCATTTCCTCCTTGAAGTTGCATATGTCAGGCATTGACGTCCAGCAATGGGAGACGGGACTGATAAAGAGAGGTTTCACAACGTTTTAAGCTTTGCTTGTCCTTCTGCCTTCAGCCACGTGAGGCAAAGCATGGTTCTCTTCCCAGGACAGAGCATGAAGCTGCCACCGTGGAAGAGGATAGTATCTCGGAACAGATACCAACGGTGCCCTGATATGGAACATCCCAGCCTCCTGAAAAATGAGAAGTACATTTCTGTTCTTTGTAAGTCACTCAGACTCATGTGTTCTACTATGGCATCCTCAATGGACTAGGACAGTGGTTTAAGGAACTGCATGTACTTCAATATTGCTGGCATAAGGGATAAGTAAGGCAAAAAGCGGGGAAGGGAGGGAAGAAACTGTCGAGTTACTCAGAGGCCATCTCACAAAGAACTTTATGTGCTAAATAAGGAGTTTGAACTTTATCTTGAAAACTAAGGGGAGCTATTGAAAGGTTTTAATAGGAGCGAGTGGCAGGTGCAGATTTACAATTTGGACAGATTACTCTGTCTGTGGGAGGAGGATGTGTGGGAAAAGGGCCAGATGGAGGGTGGAAGATGAGTTAGGAGGCTTTTGCAGTAATCCAGGTAGGATCCAGAATAAAGCAGTGGGAGTTGCATGAGACAGGAAGGCAGATGTACTAAAAAGATATCTAAGAGGCAGGGTACAAAGGACTCGAACTGTTTGTATGCAGGGGTGAAAGGGAAGAAAGCACCAAGGACTCTGCTTTGGGAAATTGTTTCTATGGCGATGCCATTCGCCAAGACTGTGAATATAATCAGAGCACCACATGGTAAGGGCAGAGACAAAAACATGATAGTTCTTTCTAGGATATTGTGAATAAAAGGTTGGAAGAATGTTCAAGTGGAGACACCACTAGAGCAGGTACCCCCTAGCCATAGGGGTCTCAAGGAAGAAATCTGAGCTGCAGTTATCTGGCTTTGTGTTACTATTGATAGATGGTGATGGGTAAGACCGCTTACTGGGAGAAGGACCGAGGGAGGGCGTGTGAGACCCACAAAGGACACCCGAGTCAGAAGAGTGGAAAACATGATTGCAGTAGAAAGTAAAAGAGGAGAAAGTTTCAAGGCTGAACTCTGCAGAGGCAAGTGCCTGGGAGGATGGAAACAGAGTGCTTACCGACGCAGGGATTTGGGGTCCTCCCAAAGAGGGACTCAGTGAGAGGACAGATGGAAGCCAAATTTAAGGAGATGAGTGATGAATGGGAGAAATGAGAAATTGTAAGAAATTGAAAGCAACTGGTGTTTATAATACTTTCAAGAATAAAGAAGAGCAGGTAGGAATGTTGAGCAAGAGGGTCCATTTTGATTTGTGCTGCTTTGCTGTTTTTAGCTTACTGGGAGAGACTTGGTGATGTTATTTGCTGTAGAGGGAAAACCATTGTAAAGGGAGGAGTTGAACAAAAAGAGCCGAATTGATGAAGTACCACATATGAGGAGAAAAGGGGAGAAGCTCTGCTTAGGCAGCCAACCAGAGGAAGGACTGGGTGCAGCTAGGGTGAGCATGCAGGTGGCCAGAGAGGAAGCAGAGGAGGAGTTTATCCTGGGGGGTCATCGTTTATCACAGCGACACAGGCCACGTCCGAGTATTCAGGGAGGAGGGGATAACTAGATATGAGACTAACGAGACCAGCCCCAAGGCCCTGGAGAAGACGGCAGGCCTTGAAGTTGTAGTGATGCCCAGCCGAGTAGGATGGCACAGTGGTCAGGGGCTAGAATGTGATCCTACCCTGCCTCAGTGTCCCGACAGCCGTGGGGCAGCAGCTGATGCCTGAGTAGGGGAACCGAGTCCAAGGCCTTAATCTGACCAGGCCACGTCCTGCTCCTGTGCTCGGGAGCTGGCAACTTTACTCATATTCCGTGACTGTGAAAAGGCTGAGATTGTGTCTCAGAAGCCAGTTACTGGCTGAGGATTCACCCTGTTGATTATGCACCGATATGTGAAAAAGATGGATTTTTTCTGTGTATGCAAAGTGAATACAGCCTTTGAATATCTGACGATGTAAAAAGGAAATGCAAATTGACTTAGTTGAAGTCCAAGTTGAAAAGTTGCTGAACAGAGAGGACTTTTGCCATTAATGATGAAGGCATGGGAAAATTTCTTTTTCCTTTTTTCTAAAGCAAAATTTAAAGAGTTTCAAGGTAAATTTGAGCAACCAAGGTGCAAAAAAATCTGTATACAAATCACATGTGGGAAGGAGGAGCGAAGGGACTTTTGATGGTCAACTGCTTGGGAGACAAATATACATAGAAAACAGGGAGGAAGGGTGGAAGATGAGGCTGGGGGCAACTCCCACAAGATGCTCCCGAGGACAAGATCCCAGAAGTCCCCTCAGGTCCTGTGTGGCCACGAAAAGCAGAGTCTGCCATCTCGAGGGTTCTCCACGGCTTTCCTGAGGACACTGAGGAGGGACCGTGTTCTCTCTCACTCCCAATACTGCGCTGTCCCCTGAGTCTGCCTCCCCTAGACGTAGCTCCAGGGTGTTGCCTTAGAGGATGAGTGTGTGTGTGTGTGTGTGTGTGTGTGTGTAGAACATACGTTCTGCCACACCTAATCTGTTATACATAAATAAAGCCAATCTACTTTTCAAAAACCACTGCACATTCTAAAATGCCACTTTGTAGAACACATTTTGAGGAGGAAACTACAAGGCCCACTCCAGGCCAAGAGCACATGGCTGCAACCGAGAGAGAAATCGTGCGTCACAGATGATGAGAATTTAGAAATCCCTGGGAAGACATTGGGCAGCAAGGGTTGGGAGATCTGAGTTGAAGCAAATATCAAAGTTTTAAAGTCTTCAGAAATAAAATAGTTCAAACATTTTTGTTCCTTGCCCAACTTAGCTGCATTTTGCAGGTGACGTCTGAGAGGCTGCTTGCTTGGGGTGGCCCTGCTGCAGAAAATGGTGGCAGAGCCGTAATTAGGCAGAAAGAAAAAAAATTGGTGGAAGCAGTGAAGACGTAGTTGGTCCAAGTCAGGCCTGGTGCAGTACTAGTAGTAGCTACTATTATAAAATTATTTTCTACTCATGGAGTTTTTGCTATGCATCAATCACTATGTTAGGCATTTTATATATATGCATATTTGCATATATAACACAATATGCACATACTTGCAAATATGTGCAGATATACTTTTTAATACCCGTGACAGCTCCGTGAGGTGGACTATAGGTTGTAATGGAACATGATCTTTTTCTTTTTTCAATACGGCCGTTCAGAATCATCTGCATCTCCTTTATGTTTGAAGGGTCTGTTGCCTTTTGAGGTGGAGGGTAACCCTAAAAATGCCAGGTGATGGGCAGAGAGTGATATGCCCCGATGTCAGGATGGGGGTCCAGACAGTTTAAGGCTTAATCCCAGCTGTGCACTTACTACCTGGGACTTTGGCTCAATTTCATGGCTTTTTTCTGTGCCTCAGTGTTCCTGAGCATGAAAATGAGGGTTACACATTGGCTTCACAGACCTGAAGACTGAGTGGGGGTTGAGTGAATTAATATGTAGGAAATACAGGAGCAATGCCTGGCATGTAGTATTTGCTCAACAAACAAGATCTACCATTATTATTTAATTTCCAGCCGCATCCCAGGGACTCATCCCCAGCAGCTGAGGAATAGGCCCATGGCTTAGATCCCTTAAATAAGACAAGTTCACATCACATACTAACAAGGAAAAGCAGGACTCAACTAGAAAACAAGTCCTGTTTAGTTAGCAGGTGCAATAGCCACTGGCACACTGATGCTTTCTGCAGACTCCCCGGTATCCTGTAACATTTCTTTCTCTGTTAATTATCAAGGAGTGTCAACTGCTCCATTTAAGAACGCTGACTCATTAAAAAGGCATTGCTGCATTTGGCTGTACGAGATTCAGGCATTTGTTGAAGGAGAAATCAGGAGTAGTCCGCAGTGAGCCTGGGATTCTGAGCCAGGTTTTACTGTTCAGATCCTTGCTCTGAAGCATGAACCTGCTCTGCCAGAGACCCTGAGCTCCCAGGCCCAGGGGTTGCACTCAAGCCCCAGCAAGTCAGGGCCCCTTCGGAGCAGCAGTCTCCCCCACCGTGCCAGGACTGGCGGTTGCCTGTGTCAGTCTCTTTCATGCCAGGGGAGCTGTTGTCCTTCAGTATGTCAGTGGGCAGATACAGTGGGCCCTCGGGTTACAATCAGCCTGACATACGAATGACTTGGGCTAATTAGTTAATGGATGATTCATCTGCCTCTTGTTATCCATAGCGTGTGCCCAGGTAAACATCCAGAGCTCAGCTTTACTGACTTAGAACCAACCTGAGTTACAACCAGCCCTCGGGAACCCATTGAGTTCGTAAGTCAGGGGTCCACTGTACCTTTCTGGTTCCCATTCTTAGATGCACAAGAAGTGGCTGTTGGATCACAAAACACAGCTGTTGATAAGCACTGTTGCTCTGGTTTCCTGAGACTGCTCTACCAAATTAGCCCCGCACCGGGGCCTAATACTGTGGAATTTTGCTTCTCCCCCAGCTCAAGATCAGAAGCCCAAATTGAAGGTGTCACCAGGCATCGATCCGTGTTGGAGGCCGGAGGAGAACGTCCCCAGTGCCCTGCTTCTTCCGGGTGCCAGCCGTCCTGATAACTGACTTGCGGCCACGCCACTCGGATCTCTGCTCCACCTTACCCACCCTCCTCCTCAATGTCCTCTGCGCCTGTGGATCCAGGCCTCCGCCTTTCTCTGCTGGGGCAGCCTGATTCAGTGGGACCCAATCCCTACTCCGTTACGAAGGCAAAAGGCCCAAGTTTCAAATGAGGTCTCGTAGGTACAGGGTTAGGGCTGAAATGCATCATTTTGGGTGGTACAGCTCATCTCAACACTTGAGAGAAGCAAAAGTAAAACATGGAGATATTTCCTTAGAAGACACACCATTTAGCTATGAAAATACAAAACTAGACATGCTATCTACTCGAACAAAGTAAAGAGGCAAGCGGCTTGCAGGCAGATGTGTGTGTTGGAGGGGGAGCCCCACGCTGGGCCTTCTGCATGCAATGCAGATTATGAAAAGGGCCCAGTACTATATGATAACACATGAATATATTTAATATATATTAATTTATAACATACTATGTATTCTATTATAATTATATTATATATTAAATATATATTTGGCTTACAGCCAAACACAGTAATCCTCACAGCCAAACACAGTCATCCTTTTTTATTTATTTATTTATTTATTTTTGGTACCAGAGATCGAACTTGGGACCTTGCGTTTTCGAGGCAGGCGGTGGAACCGTTGAGCTACATCCCTGGCCGAGTAATCCTTTTTTAATGAGTCAGTGTTCTTAAATGGAGCCATTGACTCTCCTTGATAATTAAAGGAGAAAAAGTGTTAAAGGGTATTGGGGAATTTACAGAAAGCATCAGTGAGCCCATGCTTCAGCTGCTGCTGCTGTAGCCACCTAATACTAACTATGAAGGACTCTTTTGTTTCTAGGTAAATATATATATATAGTATAATTTATATATTATATAATGTATATTATTTATATATATACAATTTGTATTGTTTCCACCTTGCTATCTTCTTAGATTTCATCTCACATCAATAAATGTAGATCTATTCTATTCGTAGTCTTTTCTTCTTTGATCTGCAATTGGTGTTTTCATTTTTTTCACCAATGTAAGCAAACATCAGCTAAAAACTCCTACACAAAGAAATGTTAGTAAAAACATGCCAAGTATTTCTTTAGAACCAATGTTGACAAGCAGTGTGACTGTGTCAAAGGGTGTGTATGCTTTTAAACTTTATTAGATGCCTTTTAAAAAATAACTTGCAGCATATTCCCTTGAAGACTGTATCCATGAGTATCCATTTTGCATGGCTTGATCCACGCTAATATTTTTGTTTTTTGCTAATCTGATAGGAAAAATATGTTTTATGCTTTGCTTCTTTTTCTGCCTCTCCTCTATTACTGGTAATAGTAATATTACTTTTCTACTGGCTATTTCATTTTTTCCATGAATTACCTCTTCTTTTTATATTTTATTGACTTGTCTTTTTATTATTAATTTGTAGTTGTGATTTATGTATTCCGGGTATTAATCCTTTGTTTTGTATGATCATTCCATTTTTCTCCTCATCTTTCCTAGTATCTTATTAGTACTTGTGACTACTACTGGAAAACTACAGCCAATAGGGCAAATTCTCATCAGTACCTGGAGTAAATAATGTTTTGTTGGGACACAGTCATTGGGTCAGCGTTGTCTACGGCTGCTCTTATTGTACAACAGCAGAGTTGAGTAGTTGTGGCAGAAACTGTATGGCTCACAGAGGCTGAAGTATTTCCTGTCCTGTCCTGTAAAGTTATGTGACTCCTACCTCCCCGCTGATCTGAAGTACCTTCTTATAGATACTGAGCGTCATTTGGTGTAACATTTCTTTCTGAATTCTATTTTGCTCCACTGAGCTAGATGTCTGTTCCTAGGTCAATGCTATCTCATACAAGTACAGGTGTACAGTGTGTTTTGATATCTGCTGTCGAAAACACGCTTTATATTCCTTTATCACAGACATCTTTGCTCTTTTGAATATGTTCTATATTTGTGGATCCTGCCTCTGTGGATTCAACCAACCTTGGATGAATTTTTTTTAATTGCATCTATACCGAACATGCAAATATATTTTTCTTTTCCTATTCCCTAAACGACTGAGTACAACAACTATTTACATAGTATTTACCTGGTAGCAAGTGTGTTAAGTAACCCAGAATGATTTAACATACGTGTGTGGGAGGATTTGTGTATGTTTATATAAGGTGTATCCAATGGAGGGAGGACTGTATGAGCTTTAGACTCACCTTGTCAAATTCTAAAGCAGATGAGCAAACAGGAACGCTGGTGATTCTGATCAGAGCTTCAGTGCCTTTGTGGATTGGGAGAGGATGGACGACTTCACAGTAGATGCTTCTCCTTCAGAAAGACAGTAGACCTCGTCAATTACTTTACACTTCTTTCATTTCCTCGAGGGAAATTTTATGGTTCTCTTCTACAGGTTTTGCATTCTTCTTGTTGGACCTGTGCACATGCATTTAATGGGTTTTTGTTGAATTTTCAGCATTAGCAATTTTGTTATTTTGTCATGCCTAGGCTTCTACTTCAACTTAGTGGCAATCTTGGGAGGGTGCTGTGTATCCAACCTATCTCCTACAAATGTGTGTGTGTGTGTGTGTAAGTGTGTAAGTGTGTGTGTGTGGCGCTTTATCTCCTATCCCTGGCAGCTAGAGAATGGATATATAATTTAAGCTTGGTCAATGAAATGCTACTTTGTGGGCTTTAAACCTTGAAGAAAAATGCAAAGAATCGGTAAGAGAGTTTCTGGAGTCCTGGCTGGTTGAAGGCCAGCTTCATTTCCTGTCTGGGTGGTCAGGGTGCTGGGATGGAGCCATCCAGCAGCTGGGCAGCAGGTGTCCAGCGGTGCTGTACCATAGACACTGTCTTTGGCATGACCTTGGCAGTGCAGTGGCTGTCTTGGTCCTGCCTGCAGAGCTCCACCCAGTCAATTCAGTGAGCTACTTAATACTCTTTCAGCAAGCTTTGGTTCTAAGATAACCGGAATCTGTGTCTATTGTTTATAAGCAGGAACGCTGACAAGAGTTTGTCTTGCATTACAATTTATAATTGGTTATTTTTGATGCATGTAGAAGCCACTGGTTTTTGCAATAGTTTTAGAAGTCAAGGTGAAAGGTAATATTCTGCTTTCATGTCATTCATGTGCAAAGGATTCCCGCTGCTGTAGCCCTCGGGGCCCTTGGTTATGGACCAACTACTGTGTGGCAGATACACATGTCCTTTACTGTTTTTTGTTTTGTTTTGTTTTGTTTTGTGGTACCAGGGGATCGAACTCGGGTGCTTGCGCTTGCACAGCAGATAGCCGAAACCACTGAGCTAAATCCCTGGCCCTGCTGTATGGCATCTCTGTGGTCCTCTGAGAGAAACGGCAATTTATTTCTGCTTTTACAAATGAGGAAATGGAGTTTGGGAGGTGGGTAGCATGTCCAGGGTCATGTAACAAAGCAGGAAGGGAGCCAGACACTGAACTTGTTTGTTCTATTACTAAGCCTCTTATCTTCTCAATTCATCAAGCCGGCTTTCTAAATAAGCGCTGACTATTAAATATTTACTCCCAGGATACGCATATGCAATATTAATCCCCTCTTCCTCTAAGAACACCAACAAGGTCTCAGGACTCCACCGTCAGCCCCCATGCTGCTCCCTCCATCTGATTCTGTGGCCTCTGCCGGGCACATACAGTCAGTCTTTGCTCTGCTGTCAAAAACACATCACTGCTTCCCTCCCTTTCTCCATTTTACATTTTTTAATTCTCCATGAACACTTCTGTGAGTCTTGGCTCATGATGTTTTCTCTTCCTTCTCTGAACTTCTGTAGCTTATCCCAGTTCCACTCATTTGGTACTTAAATTTCTACAGCTTTGCATTTTTATTGGCTTTATGAGCAAGCTTTCTTCACTACTCATACAAAACTGTTCTGATTTCAGCAGGCAAAAACTGACCCTGATGTCCATGAAGCAACCTTGCAAAAGAGTAACTCTGGCTCGTAGTAACTCTGACGTCATGGATGGTTGGCCAGGACTGGAGACGAGAGGACGCTGTCTGCAGAGGCAGCTCAACCTCTGGGCGCTCTGTCCCCACAGCATACATGGCATGGGGGTGGTTTTCTGATTCAGCTTCAGATTTGCTGGATTTTATTACAAACACCTAAGGCATGGATCGTGACCAGGGATCCTCACCACCTTGAGTCCTGTACAGGAGACCGTGGGCAGAGCTGCAGCGCATGGCAGCCCAGGCACCAAGCAAAGGGGCGCAGCTTGCCTCACCCCGGAGCCCAAGGCTGGGCTGCCTGGAGGGAGGGGCACTTTCCTCAATTTGCCTAAAAGCTCTGTCCAGGCCTGAAGAGTCTCAGGGTGCAGGTTTTGGCTACAGCAGGGAGTAGTGGCAGCAGACAGTACAAAGCACGTTCTTACTCTTAGATATCAAGACACTGTCACTCGTGATGGTTTTCCTTTTACAGACATTTTAATAGCAGCAACAAAATGATCAAGGCTGGAGAACTTTACACTGACCTAAACACAGAGTAATAGAGGATAGATATGCCCACGGAGTGCTCATTTTGGTAAATCACTTAACTTTTAAAAGATTTAAGGTTTATTTCTCAGATAGCGGGGTATGGTGGTAAACATCTATATTCTCAGGATCTAGGCAGGCTGAGGCAGGAGGATCCTAAGTTAAAGTCCATCATAAGTTCTTGTCTTGCCTAGGAAACTTAGTGAGACCTTGTCTCAAAATAAAAATAAAAAGGTCTGGGGATGGAGTGTACTGGATTTGATCACCAGCATCTCACAGACCACACACACACACACACACACACACACACACACACACTGGCTTGTTCCACCTAAGCTCTGCTTTGTCCCCAGCCCCCTGTGCTGGTCAAACTCACTACCACCCACGTATTTCTTTCCCAGAAACCCAGACCCTCTCTTCCTACTGCCCAAGAGGAGGAAAAATAGGATCTCTGCTTTTTTAGCAAAAATAGTTTGGAACTGTAAAAAGAGAAATTTATTTTCAAAACCCAGCCCCTACAAGCCAGTATGGAGGTACCTGGCAAAACCCAAACGTTTGAGCATAGTTTTATACATTTATCAGAGAACAATGACCCACTGCTCAGGGTGCTTTGGAGACCAGTTTCCTAATTTTGCTCCCCTGCCCCGGGGGGTGCTGAATCATAGTGCTCAGATTTCTAGCCTGACTTGGATTTCAGGTAGTACAACTTTGAAGGCTAATGGGGCCCGTGGTCTCCCTACCAAAGCCTGCATCGTCCGTCCCCTAACTGCTAACCGTCTGGGCAGAGGGAGGCCCCGGGGAGGGGGCCCACACACAGGCTCGGAGGAGGCCCTTTCCCTGAGCAGCCCCTGCAGCATCGGTGGGGAAGGCCTCCTACCAGATCTGCTTCTACAAATACCTCTAAGGCAGCAGAAATGCTTGCACTGGCTTTTGAGTCATTATTTTCTTCTTTCTAGAGAAAAAGAAAATGGTGGCTTTGGTCTGTAAATTCTAATTTGCCCCTGAATAGATTTCTTTTTCTGAGACATATGCATCCGTGCCTTTAGAGTTGGTTCCATGCTCTAAGTTAATATGCTGATCTACTGTCTGAAAGGTTTGGTGGCCACATTTTCCAAATGCAGAATTAGAATACATGGTCTGACAAGGTGATAGAGCATTTGAAATTGGGTCTGACCTGGAAAACTCAGGACAGGAGGCTGTCATACCCAATGGGTCTGCGACCTAGGTCACACACACCCTTCTCCCTGATGCCTGCCAGCGTGGTGACAGCTTCATCTGACGACCTCTTTCTGTCGGGGTCACCCGTTTAGGAAGTCCCACTTCCTCTCAGAAGGATGAAGCCCCGGGTCAGCTTATCTGTATCCCAGAGACGAGTGACAAGCCCCCGAGTGCCACCTCAGCACACGCCGGAGGGTCAGCTTGGCTGTACAAGAAGGAGTGGCCGCCCAGAGCCTGGGTCCCGAGAGCCCACCCAGCCCTGCCGAAGGCACCACCAGCACCGGGAGGGCTGGCAACCTCTCCTTAATTTCCTGGAATGATTTTGCATGTGCGGGGCGGGGATGCACACTGTACTGGGAGATGAAGGAAAGGAGGAAGGCCTGTGCCTGAGTACCTGGTAAAGGACAAGGACAAAGACGGCCAAGGGGAGTGACGTGGGATCCTCCGCCTACTCAGCGATGGGGAGCAGGCCTTGGCCTCTGGGACGGAGAACGCCGCAGGGCTGATGTTCTTCAGAAGCTTTGGAAATTCTGGGTGCTGAATATGGTACTTAGGACCCAAGCAGGAAGGGGAAGGATGGAGCTTAGAAGAAGGGCTGTGTGTCTGTTTCTGGAGCTCGGACACCTCTAGGATTTATGGCTTGAGCGGCAGCGAAGAGAATGACTGCTAGGGACTCAACTGTGACTCTCCCGAGCTCATATGGTGCAGCCTGAATGCTCGGTGCTGCTGTACTGGAGACAGCAAGTTCATTTTAAGGAAGGATTAAGGATAAGTGAGGTCAGAAGGTGGGGCCCGAGCCATCAGAACTGGTGCCTTATGAAGTGGGAGGAGACCTGAAGGCCTTGCTCTCTCTAGCATGTAAGGCTACATTGAGAAGGCAGACAGTTGTCTTCAAGCCAGGTGGGGACTTCGCACCAGAAACTTGAACTTGAAAAACCTCGATCCTGGACTTACAAACACCCTACACGGTGAGAAAATAAATTTCTATAGTTTATAACAAATTTTAACCACACATCCTTTCTGGTCAGTTCGAGGAAAGGCCATGTCTTGTGCTTACTTAAAATTGTGAACAATGGCTCAATGAGGTCATTAAAAATCTCCACTGCTGTGTGACGGCTGAGTCACCCACCGCTGGTAATGTGTTGTGCTGTCCCCAGCACACTAAGACAGAACCTGTCTAGGGCATGCTTGCTCCTTTAATGTTTTCCCCAGCAGGGTGGTGAGACAGGAGAGTACAGAGGAGTTGAGCGGGTGGCTGAGGGGCCAGATGGAGCAGATTTGTACACTGCTCTGCCACTTGCAGCTCTGCAACCCTGGACAAGTTACTTGACTTCTCCATGCCTTGTCTTCTGAAAAATGGTTCTAGCAATTGAAGAGTAAATGAGCAAACATGTGTAACACGCTTAGTGCAGAGGCCAGCGTGTAGGAAGTTCCCAGCAAGTGTTTGCTATGATTCATACTGTTTCTGCTGATGCTATGAGGAAGTCAGAGTAGAATAACCTGAATGCGATGGCTTATTTTTTGTTTCCTGGACTATCTCGCTAGAGTTCTGCTAAACAATGTGCGTATGTTTTTACCAGGGGCATTGGGAAACTGGAGTCAATCATGATACTCTTGTCTTTGCAAATTTGGACATAAATAATAATGTAAACTTGTTCATATCCTTAGGATGAGGAGGCCAGGGGGCACTGAGTAGCATATGATGACAGTTTTATAAAGCTTTGTATAGCTGAAAGTGCTGACTTTTTGGTGAAGTCGATGTCTGCCTCTTGTCCTGGGCCCAGGGACTGTGTCACCAGCCTTTCCTGCAGGACATGTGTCTGTGGAAGGTGACAGAGGAAACGTGTGCCCTTCCCTGCTTGGCCTCCAATACTTCCCATGGTCATATCTTGTGCATTTCCCCTTCTAGGCAGCGGGAATGAGAATATCTATGAAGAACAATACCACGTCTTCAGATGGCAGAGCCTCCTCGAGTCTGTGTTCCTGACAATTGCTGGCTGTTCATCCAAATAACAAGAAATAAAATCTTTTGGTGTATTTGTATTATGCATTTTTGAAAGGTTATTTTCTGCAGCAGGCACCCAAACATGCCACAAATACAGTAAGCCTCTTTTAAGCATAAAATACCTCTTTCATGTTTCTTCCAAGGGTTACTTTCTCATAGCATCAGAGATGCAGCTGTTCCTATAAATCAGCAGGACTCATAGGATTTGATCAGAAAGCATTTTTCTGTTCATCTTTTAATGTTCCTTCATATGCTCAGTGGCAGGGCCCCTTCCCTCCTATGTTTGCAAACCACACATCCTTTCTGGTTAGTTTGAGGAAAGGTCATGTCTTGTGCTTACTTAAAATTGTGAACAATGGCTCAATGAGCTCATTTAAAATCTCCACTCCTGTGTAATGCTGTGTAATGGCTGAAGGCTCCAGCTTCACCAGGAGGGCACATTTCACTTTCTCACTTCCTCTTTAGATGAGTCTCCCGCCTTGGGGAAAGACAGAGTGGCTGGTTTCTTCTCTGTTTCTCTCTGTGGAACATGGGAGGTGGCAGGGCCACGGGGGCCTGTGGGAACACTGAAGTTCTTGCCTAAGAGGCACTATTGGCCCTGAGAGACGTTTGCATCTGTGTGGTTCTATTATGTGTCTCTTTCATGTGTTCTTTGGAGACATTCCATGATTGACAGTCTCTTACCTTTAGTTGTATTAATCTGGATATATGAATCCCTATTCTAATTTTATTCCTCTCTGGTCCTTAAATATCTATGCTCTACCTTCAGATACTCTCTGTTAAGTTCTCAGTAGCTTTTCAGGAGAACCATTTGGAAAAGGACTTTAAAAACTTGCTGTGTTAGTTACTTTTCTCTTGTTGCTGAGACAAAATTCCCAACACCCAAAGTTGGAGGAGAAAGGGTTTAGTTAGCTCACAGTTCACAGAGGTTTCAGTCCATAATCAGCTGGCTCCAAGGAGGGGGTGACAAAGAGGCATCGAAAAGGAGAACAACATGGTGCACAAAGGGTAGTAAAGGCAACAAGAGGGTTTAACAGTGTCTTTTTGCTGTTATCTTATCTCCCCTTTTATCTTATTCAGACCACTGGGGTTAGAGCCCTGCCAAACTAATCACTCACTTGTAGTGGTTTAGTAACCACATGCCCTTAACCCCAGCATCACACATTCCAGATTCAGTCACCTCTGAAAAAGAAAGCCCCACCTCACCTGCATGAGGTTTTAGGGGACATCTACACAAACCATAACCCTTGTGTTCTGACATTCTCTTTTTTGATACCAGGGATCGAACTCAGGACCTTGTGCTTTCCAGGTAGGGACCGGAACCACTGAGCTAAATCCCTGCCCCTGACTTTCTCTTGATATGCCAAACTCTGAGCATACCAACAGAGCAGAACCACTTCTTTGTTCTGCCACCATAGCAGTTAGCCAGTTTATCTTTTGTTTTCTGTATTTCTAGGATGAGAACACACTATCAGTCCACTGTGAGGCTGACCCTGGGACACATGTCATGTCCAGTGAGTGTTCCTTTCTCTTGAAGCTGGGTGAGACTCAGTCAACAGGGCACACTGGAGCATTGCTGTTTCCCAAAAGATCCTCATCACGAATCTCTTCTCCATCTCTATTCTCTTGAGACTTGTACATCCTTGGAGTGAGCAGGGAGCCAGGCTGTCTAAAGGCACAACCCCAGGCCTTGTCACTTCCTCTGGAAGTTTGCATCTTGATTGTGTGCCTGAATCTGGGGTCCAATGTGATTGTAACTCAGATAAAGCCTTGAATTTAACATCTGCCAGAAAGACGTTAATCATGTTTGTACAGTCTGAAGCAAGGGGAGAGATCCTAAGACTCAGAAAGGAGGCAGGAATCAAAACAATGAAAGCAAATTAGAATTTGTTGACTCATTTAAAAAACACTGAGTCTATTAAATAATAACTTCAGAAAAAGATATCAGCAGCAGAGTGAAGTAGAAAATGTATGTAGTCACTGCCTGCCTTCATGGAGCATATAAGCAGTGTGATTAAAAACCATAATGAATGTTTAAGTTAAAAAATTATCACAGTAAAAGACACATTGCCATGAATCCCTCTCAAAATATTTCCCTCATTTTGAACACAATTATTCTGGCATTCTTGACACTTTCTGAAGTGGTTCCAGTAGCTCTCTTTAGTTGCACTATCTTGGCTGCTTTGATATCCTGAATCTATTGCAGAAGTTTACCTCTAATGGTCATTTTGACTTTGGGGAAGGGCCAGATGTCACCCATTGCCAGATCCGGTGAATAAGGTAAAAGGGGACATATCAGTGTTTTGACAGAAATTGCCATAAATGCTTTGAATCAAGTCAGGACATCTACAGCAGGCAGGAAAAGAACCTCATGAAATACAGCATCCAGAAGTGCTTCAGAAAGTGGCAAGAATGATGGGCTAAGTGTGTTCAGAGTGAAAGGGATTAATGCATCTTTAACTGTAATGCATTTATTAAAAATTTTAAACATTCACAGTAATGTTTGATTACACCTTCAGATCAAAAACCAGGAATCCAGAAAGGAGTGCCAATATTAAATAAGCAGACAACATAATGTGTGAATGTACTGGTGAGAATCGTGTGAAGGAATATTACAGGGTGTCTCTCGGGAGAATGAGGGAAGCTCCCAGTTAAGACAGAGGTTTTCCAGGAACACTTGTTTGGAAGTGGAGGTGGCCAGGAGCAGACCTGTGAGGAGGATGTTCCAGGGGAGGGAAGACCTTTTCTAAAGTCTCCAAGGTTACAAATAGCACCATGAATGTGATGAATTAGAAGATTAGAGAGCCCAAAGGAAACTTCTGTCATTGCAGCATTTTGCTAGCCATGTAGAAGGTTTTGGATTTTCATCCTTAAAGCAGTGGAAATTCATGAGAAAACTTTAAATTGGAGAGTGATGGAGTCAGACTTGTATGACACAATAATTTTGGGGAGTCTGTGGAATATCAAAACGGAGATGACTGTCTAAACAGACATTGTAAATATGTGCCCTGAGTTCTGAGAAGTATAGAATGGAGATATCCATGTGGGAATTGATGGCATATGGTTGTAATTTAGAGATTGCTTCAAAGAGGATCAGCCACTGAGTGAGAGGCAAGTTAGATATTATTCAATTGAATATATCAAGACAGTAGGGTGGCCAACGGTATTGGATTCTATGAGACATCAAGAGAAGGAACCACAATATGCCCATTAGATTTTGCAATATGACAGCTATTAGTGACCTTGGTAAGAACATAAAAGGAGAACACTAATATAGCCAAGGGAGAAAGAGCTTGAAAGGAATGCTATTGAGTAGGTAGAGTCATCCCAAGATCGAATATTGACATTACAGAATTCATAGTAAAATAGAAAATGAGCTGTAGGAAGACCTTGCATATAATCAGGAAGTGGCACTCAAAATGAAGCCATGGAAAAATACTACATCAAGAGAATGAAGAAATACACATTCACATGAAAAAATGTTCACTATCACTGGCCACTTGAGAAATGCAAATGAAAACAACACTGAGATTCCATCTCATTCCAGAAAGAATAGCTGCTATCAAGAAATCAACCAGTAACAAATGCTCATGAGGCTGCGGAAAGAAAGGAACCCTTGTCCATTGTTGGTAGGGTTCTAAACTGATATAATCACTATGGAAGTCAGTATAAAGATTCTTCAAAAAATTAAAAGTAGAAATTCCATTTAACCCAGCTAGTTCCCTTATAGGTATCTTCCCAAAAGAATTACAGACCTCATACCACAGTGATGTATGTGTACCCATATTTATAGCAGTGTAATTCATAATAGCTAAATCATGAAAACAGCCTATATGTCCATCAACAGATGAATGGGTAAAGAAAATGTGGTATTTATACACAATGGAGTGCTACTATGCCACGAAGAAGGATAAACTTGAGTCATTTGTGGGAAAATAGATGCACCTTGAGACCATGAAATAAAGTGAAATAAATCAGACATACTAGCTTAAATATTACATGGTTTCTTTTATATGAAAAGTTATATATATATATATAAAAGATAGATGATAGGAAAAAAGAGAGAGGGGAAAAGTACCCTAATCCAGCGCAGGCGATGTATTTAAAGTGTGCCTTGACTGCTACCGTTCTCTTACATATTTTATGTGTTCTTCGGCATATTAGTCTGGTTTTCAATCTGTGAACGTGATAATTAACTTTGTAAGGTCTTACAAGACGAAGCAATGCCTCTGGTGCCGGAAAAATAAAGGAGGGTGGTGGGAAGGGGAAAAACGAATTGAATCGTGCTGTGTACAGGAACCGAGTCTGACAGTGAATGGGATAGTTTACTAGGGTGGTCATGCACACACGTACCGATAAAAGTAAGAAAAAGAGAATAAAGAACACTTCGGAGTAAAAAGAGCCCCGCAGTGATTATTTACTCTAAGTTAAGCGTGGATATGAGCGCTCGCAGTGCAGGGCGCCCGCCCCAGTGCGCAGAGCGGCTCTGAGGCGCACCCGCCCCGTGCCGGCCACCCTGCCTCGGTGGGGGCGCAGCCAGGGCTGTGGGCAGCCCCCGCCTCTCCTACCGGGGGAACTCACTGGGACAGATGCGAGGGCCCAGCCAGCTCTGCTCTATCAGCACCGGGTCGCTGTCCGGGAGTCGCTGGGGCACAGGGCGCGCTGCGCTCCTCAGTCCTTGGGGCAGGAGGACTTACTTCACAAATGATATTGATTGTGCTCGGCTGTACACCAAGCCCAGTAAAGACAGCAAACACTGGCGATCTTCATCACATGGCGCCTCGCGGGAAGGAAGGGAAATCTTAACGGGGAAGTCCACGGCCACTCAGGCAAATGACAGCAAAATGCGAATAAACTGCAGAACCAATGATAACAACTTTCCCGCCTGTGCTGCTCAGAAGGCAGCGCCTCTCCAGCTGCACCCCAGGGAGCAGTCTCTGGGCTCGGTGGCGCCTAGGAGACACCCAGGGCTGCTGAAACCCGGGTGCCTGGAGCCCCCGCTGACGCCCTTCCCTTCCCCGGGGGCAGCCTTATTCCAGGCCTGGAACTTTCCCAGAGGCCCAGGAATCCTGTTTTTAATTTCTTAATTGTGGTCAAGTCTTGAATAAAGTTTTAGGCTTTTAATGCCAGCAGAAGCCACAGAGAGTATTTGCGTCTTCCTCCCACACTCACGGTCTGCTCCCTTACAAACAGACCCGGAGAAACCAGAACCTTTGTCCCAAATCGCACCCCTCGCGACCGTGCCTGGATTGGGATCAGGACTGAACATGCGAAGGGGAGCTTGTATTAAATAAGGAACTAAACACGGACTCTTTCCCCCTTTTCAGTCAATGGGACTCATAGCACTTACTAGGGGGAGAAACTATTCTTCTGTGTAGGAACACGCTTTGCTGGGGTTCCTCTTATTCAGGTCATAAAAGGGAGTCTGCTGGGCTGGGACTGGGGAGAGTGTGGAGGTCCATTCCCCAGAGCAGGGCGGGCTGCTGGTTCTTTGCTTGTGGCTGGAGGGGAGATGAACCAGACCACCGGGTGAGGCCGGCTGTGGATCTGCACAAGTGGACCAGGATAGAACAGGCCCCTGCCCTGCAGGTGGAAAACATCTGACAGTCCTTACAGCCTTCCCATGCCCTTTCCGCAGCACGGCCTGCCTCACAGATGGACATTGCGGCAGCTTTAACGGTGCTGAATGAGACGCAGGCCCAGCAGGCCTCTGTGCAGGGAAGGGGGCGCAGCCTTCCCGGCCCCTCCTGCCAGCTGTGAGGCCCTGGAAGTGCAGCAGGAACAGGGCAGGAGGATATTCACACTGGAGTGGGGTCCCGGGAGCAGAGCCGGGGGCCAGAGTGGCAGAGCTGACACAACACCAAAGCTGCTGCGGGCCAGGGCGTGTGGAAGGGCACAGGCTGAGGTGAAAGGTGGAGAAAGCTGGATTTGCTTTATAAAACCAGAGACTCTGCGGGCCATAAATAACAGATACAGCCTGGCTTTGGGTGCTTGGCTTAGTCGTTTAACTTCAGTAAGCATCACCGCCTGCATGCTGCAACAGGTTCCATTGTGTTCATCAAACTTACTGCTCTAATTTAATGCGATATTTTAAAAAACACCACAGGAAGAACATGTTCCTAGTTGGCTCTCTCAATGGTTCTGCTACGTGGGCTGCTTCAACCCCAAAGCTGATGTCGGGTGTGGCAACTCAGCCACCTCTGGGCTCACACCCCCTCAGCTCACTCCGAACAGCAGGCCAGCAAAGGCTGTGGGTGTGGAGGGAATCCCAGGGCCGTTCCCCAACAAACCCTTGAGCCTCTCTCCTTTCCCTGTGTATGGGGTGTGGGAATGACAGACGGACGCACCGAAGTCTCCCCTCTTCTCCAGTTTGAAGTTGAGGCCGTTGAGATTTTTACAGCCTGAAATGGTGAAGAAAAGCAGCACTGCCCTAATCACTGGGTCGAACATGGTCAGAGGCAGCAGGGAGCAGTGGAAGAATGGAGAGGAGAAAGGGAGCCAGAGGGGGCTCAGACCCTCACCTCAGGCTTTCTGGAGCGTTCTGGGAAACACCAGTATGCATCTTGAGCAGCCTACATCTCATTTCTCTGCATAAGGGAAAACAGCAGGCCCGAGGGCCCTGGGGTATACCCACACTCAGTACTGTGACCTTCTCAAACATAAACATTCCAGAGATGAATACTTTATGACTGCTGCTGGTGCCTGAGATAGCTTCATAAATGAATGAATTAGGTCTGGCCACAGTAAATACCAACTTTGCGAATGTGCAAGGCCAGCAGGAGAATCTAGAGAGGGGAGGTGTCTCAGGGCTTTCTAAGAAGTTTGATTATTTTTCATTTGTAGCATAAATAGTATATATTAAGTTTCATGCTATAGTTTGGGCCTAAAGGAAGAAAAGGAGCCCTACTCCTTTTATTTTAATTTTTTTGGTACCGGGGATCGAACTCGGGTCCTTGCGCTTGTGCAGCAGGCAGAGAAACCACTGAGCTAAATCCCCGGCAAGATCCCTACTGTTTGTCGCTGATACTGTGTGTTGTCTGCCCAACACCACTTCTCTCCATTTCCTCAGAGGTACAACCTTGGCTTTGTTTGGGTGACAATGAGGCCGGTTATTCCCCAGCCCCTATGCACATGGGCCTGGCCAAATGGAATGCTGCTGGCCATGACAAAAATGGAAGTCACTGGACAAAACTGCCGGCAAAGGTCCTGGGCAGAGGTACAGACTCATCAACTCTTGGTTATCTCTCCTTGCTCAATGTTCTACCCTCTCCTGAGATTGAACCTGAGAAGTATGAAGGCTACTTGGAGTCCATGAGGATGACAGGTGATCACTCAGGTAGGTGGCAGTGCAGGAGCACACAGCATCTGGTTTCTGCTGGTGTCTCCAGCCAGTGTGTTGGTCCTCAGGTTCTGCCCTGGGACTCGTTCTGCACAAGAAATATGAACTCCACAGTCTTTGTGAATTTTTCTGTTGAGACTCAAAACAACCCTGAGGCAATGATTTCAAGGTGCACATGGAGAAAAGTTAAAGGTGGGGACCAAGGCAGCGCCTTTGCTGTGGCTTCCCCTGTGGATGCACAGGAGGAAGTGTTTTGCTGGCCAGGACTATTAAGGTATCTGTGCATACTCAGTCCTAGCATTCAGACCAGGGAAAAGCTGTCCCCTGCAGGCCTTTACTCCTGCAGTCAGACTGTGGATCTGGTCAGTGGGATGCAGGAGAGAATTCAAGCCTGGGCTAAAATCCCTGCCAGGCCTACGTCGTCTGTAGGGAGAAGGCCAGGAATAGAGCCACACCTTTCTGAGGGTAACTTCATAAGCATTATTAGGTGCGTTCGTGCTAAGCACCCAGTAGATGCTCTAGAGTTTTGTGGGGTGGGATGGAGTTCAGAAGACTGTAGAATTGTCCAGACAATTGCCAAGCCATGAGTGTCTCTGTATGAGAGCAGGATACTAAAGGTTCGAGGATTTCTGATTGTTGAAAAGACATGAGACAAAACTCTATTCCAGGAGGTCCCTATGTTGACATGCACTGTTTCTCCTGCAGGACAGAGCTGTCACAGGACTGGTAGATGTGGTAGTTCTACCTCAACACCGAAGTAGGGGACTGGTATTCAGTGTTGTAAATTGAGTTGTATTTGAGAGCATGGGAGTGTTTTGTGAAGTAAGTTGAGCTCTCCTGCCCACTTCACTTAGTGTTCATCCTCCGCTCATCTCGATACTCACCTGCTTGCTACATTTTAACACCTATCGTTGCTAATGATAGCAGGCAGAGCTGCGGCATTGAGCATCAGGGGAAATGTGCGCAGTTGAGTAGTTAAGGGTGACATTTGTTGATAAAGGAAGCAAACGCAATTGCGGATCGCTTTCATGAGCCCTTTGAAACCATCTGCACAGAGGTTCTCTCCTCCTGACTGCCCGGCTCCGCCGAAAGAGACGGGGAGCAGGTAAGGAGGCAACAGATTGCTCTCTGAATGTGGCTGCAAGGCAACTTTTTTCAAAGGAAGCATATTGGAGATAAAATGAGGCGACCTTTTAATGTTCTGCTCCCGGTCAAGTTATTATGACTTGCTTTATAACAAACAACACCAGGAAGGATGTCCCCAGGCGCTTCCTAATGTCACCCCAGAAATCTAATTTGTAGGTCTGATGGAGACCCCCTGGAAAGGGCAGCACCATTGGAGCAGCCCCTTGTCTAAAACCTTCACACACACACACACACACACACACACACACACACACACACACACACGGAATTAAAATTGATTTTCAGTTCTGGCAGCCGTAGGAGACTCTGGTCCCTCCACAGCATTTCCCAAAGAAGACATTACTTATCAGGGCTGGTCAGCATCAGCAATCTCTCAGATAAATAATTTATATGGGGAACTAATAAAATCATGGAGCACTTCGGGGGGTGGTAATAAGAAAGCAGACCAGGGCCTCCTGGGACACTTGGCAAGGCACAGACCTGTGCTGTGTGTGCCTTTCTCCTTGCTTTGCTCCCCTCTGCCTCTTCCGCCCATGCCCATGGACTGCCACCCCACTATGCCTCGTTTGCCTAGGACTTGCATCGACCCTCCGCACACTCTAAGACGAGCTCAGCACCTTTGATGTTGCCTCTCCTGCTTCTCCAATCTTAATCTCTCTCCTTCAGGTCTCCCTAGTACTTATGCTTACCTGACTTGCTTGGTATCTCTTTCATATAGCCACGTACAATGTGGGCCATTCTTTTGTTTATTTTTATTTTTTTAAATAACAAATTTCCCTTTTTATTATTTTGTAACTTGGTGGTAGAGAAATCTTTTGTTTATTTTGACTCCAAGTAGACTAGAAGCTCTCCAGAGGCAGGAGTGTGCTGACAGGCCAGGGTCCCCAGTCTGTGTGGCACATCACTGCAGATTTTCTGGCTCTTCTCAAAGAATCTTTTCTTCTATTGTGTGAGTACGGCAGGTGCCCGAGGGGCTGGATACATTGGATTTTTGTGCAATTTCAAAGGCAAGAATGGCTTTGTTTTGGAGAATGCATTCAACCTATGCCCAAGAAATAAAAACGTCAGATTATCAGGAGGAAATGAGGCACGGACAAGGAGAACTGATCAATATTTAAGTCTTTAAAAGTTGTCCTTTCTAGGACATCTCTTTGCTCCATATCTTGTTAAATGACCTCTGTGTACTGGGCATTGTACTAGGTACAGAGGATACCTCAAGGAGCAAGACTGTTGTGGTCTCTGCCTTTACTGAGCCCAAATTCTACTCGGAGAGGAAAATAGTAAACTTAGTGAAAAAGTCCCCAATTCTACCCTGTATCTAGCGGTGAGAAGCCAGTAAGTAAATATTCATGGTAGTGTGAAATGGGGAGGCAGCTTCTTTGAGCAGGTAAACGATGGTTGGATATTCAGGAAGCCGGCACTCAAACTGAGGGTCAGTGACCAGAAATTGCCAGCTAGGCCAAGAGCAGCAGCCGCCGGGCACCTGGACAGCAAAGCCCCCCTCCCTGTCACCGTTGGCCAACATAGGTGCACGTGAGCGGTGGGGACCATGGCCTTGTTTGCCAGGTGGTCAGCGCCCCCCGGGTGAAAGCATCGGAGAGCCCTGCTGCCGGGTTACTGCCCACGACAGACAGTGATTGGAGAGGATCGGCGGGTGCGGGGCGCTGGAGGAGGGGGAAGCTCTTCAGAAGCACTGACACAGGGTTAGCAAAAGGCCGGAGGACAGGAGGAGCCAGGCCTGCTCACAGCAGCTGCACGAACACACGCGCAGTCTTCCCGCTTGGTGTGTCTGTGTCGACGACCACTACAGCAGTGCCCGAGGAAGGCGTGGCAGGAAACACAAGAGCAGAACGATGGAAAGGACACGGCCCGCGGAGCTCGGGAGACGCAGGAGCACGCCTCAGGTGGGCACGTGCGACCATTTTTCAAGACAAGCTAAACATCAGGACTTCGCTGTCAAATTTATTCATTTCTCAAGATGAACAACCACTGTAATGACCAAGACAGTTTATGGACTGAAAAACACCCTCAGGGGCTGTAAGAGGCACCCGTTGTGGTGTCAGCTCAGGCCTGGGAACCCGTGGAGCTGAGAATGGTCCCATTTCTCTCGGTGACACTTGTGTCCCCTCTCCTCACACTGTGCATGGCGCCCAGGGTCCCCAACATGCTCAGGAGAACAGAGACCATTAGGACACCCAGCTCACCCGAACACATGTAGCCTTCTGTGTATGAAGAATTGTAAGACCTAAGTTTAGTGAAAGAAGAGTCAGCACAACTAATATCCCCCCTTTTTTGGAGAAAGAAATTCTGGTATCTGATTTCTCTCAAATTCAATTGCACACTCAAATACGTCCAGACTTCTGTGAGTCAGACTGAGCCTTCTAATGGATCCTGGCCTTTTCTTTAAAGCAGCCATCAAGAAGCAGTCATTTTCTCCCCAGTCTGCCATCTCAGAGCGTTTTTACCAAATGTCTAATTAATTAAACCTAATTAATTGGGATTTAGAATCACTTTCCAAACCCACGGTAATGTAAAGCTGTCCTCTCTCACAGATAGGAAGCTGCAGTTCAGAGTCCTGCATTACCATTAAGATCATAATATTCTTAAAGCAAGCTCTCATGAAGAGTGTGCAATTGCTCCAAGAGAAAATCAGGAGAAATTGTCTCTATCAAGTGGCACAAAGCTATTTAGATAGAATTACTTTGTCAAGTTAGCTTTGAGCTAAGTTATTCTTTTGTAAGATTTCTTTTTTTTGCTTAGTGCAATCCTTTTTTTAATCCTCCTACCCCACCCCCCGTTCTTATAAAAAATCAATATTTTCTGGAAGAACAGAGATGGGAGCCTTTGGAGAACTATACTTCCTGTTTGCTGCAAAAACATTAATAAATGTCACTAGGAAAGTTGGGTACCAGGGGAAACTGGATGACCTCATGAATATATTTTCTAAAGAGCTTAAAATGTCCATCTTGTATATTATTCGTCCTTTAAAGAGTCTAAGAGCTATTGATCGTTTCGACTACTGCAAAAAGCAATTTAAATGCACTGGAAGCTCTAAGTACGTATGTATGGACAGAGCAGCACCTGTTGGCAATGGCTTCTAAATGTCCCCTTTCTCCAGGTGGAGAGTCAGGCCACAGTAAAAGATGCCCTTCGAGGGGCAGACGGTATCATTGAGTCTATTATAGCAAAATAAGAGGAAATTAGTGCTGCCTTAGCTTAAAATGGCATCGCTTTATAGCCCAGTTAAGATTCATATGCTGATAAAATTGATTTTTCTCTTCACTGACCATCATAGCAGGGCTGCCCCCTGGTCTTGTAAAGCAACCATCATCGGCCACTGTTAACCATAGTCATGGTCCCCATCTGATGGACCCGGTGACAGTGCAGTGGTCGAGATCTGCCTGCAACACAAGGAGCAGCTGTGCCCAGAAACTCGGGTGTGCAGGGTGTTGAATGGCGCCTTCTACCACTGTCGAAGCCCTGGGTCACCAGCTCCACCTGCTTCCGAGGTTTCCCCACTGACCAAACTCCCTTCCTGTCTCTGGGGGAAATCAAGGAGACTAACAAACGTACTCTGAGATGAGTAACACAGTTTTCCAAAGAGAGACAACCTAGATCTGAACTCACCATTCTGGGGAATAGAAAGAATACTTTATCCTTTAGGAATTTCTCGACCCGAGAACCACCAGAAGTCTCCCTTCAGCTCCCAGTCCAAGGAGCGTGAGGCTGCTCCGCTACTGTTCCTCTCTTCCTGCCGAGACATTCTGACAGCGGTATGCACGCAGACCTGAATGCTAAGTGTCTGGTACATGCGGGACAGAGGACCCTCCGTCCACAGTGCGGGTGGTGTGGAGCCCAGGGCAGACTTGGACTCCGGAGATCCGCTCTGGGCCTGCAGTGCTCTGCTCCCCAGCCGCAGCACCCTAGCCCAGCCTCTGACTGCCTTTGGCTTAGATGGGGCCAGGTGGGTTTCCCAGGTTTCGTGTGCTGCATGCTTGTTCCCCACGCGGTAATGTTCACAGGATGGAGCCGTGAACAGCGGGGCCGGGTGGAGCCCTTATGTCACTGGGATGGTGGGGTCCCATCACCCTGGGCCTCCTGCTTGCAATGTGGCCTTTTCTTCCCACTCCTGCTCCCAACACAGTGCCACCACCTGCCACGAGTCCTCACCAGAGCAAGCAGACTGTGGTTCCATGCTTGAACCTCTAGACTGTGAATAAACAAATCTCCTTTCTTTATAAATTACCCACCCTGAGATATTTTGTTACAGAAACCTAAAAACTGATAAACACGGACCTCCTGGATGTTCAGGATTTTCTGTCAGGTAAAACGGGAATGAAAGAGTGAAGAGGAAACACACTGTGTAAAGGATTATGTGAGCTATAAACAGAAAAAAATCTATTTACAAGATAGGTCCATCACGGGCAAACATTTTATCTTTGAGGAAAGCTTCCTCCCAGTTCTACCTGGGTCTCACCGGGTTTTAAAATCCATCACTGGTCGTGGTGCAGCCTCTTACCCTAAATTTTTCTCCTAAATGCTCTCATTTCTCCAACTCCTCTGCAGCTCAAGTCTGAACACTCTTAAATGCTAATCTCAGTGCTGGTGGGGTGAGAATCCTTTGGTTCTGTCCGCTTCCATTCTTTCAGGCAGACATACTTCCTGTTTCCACAGCCTTAGCAAAAGCAGGTGTGGCGTCCCTCTGTACCCCCAGCACACAGATGTGCTCCACATTCTTCAGGAAAGCTTCCAAGTGAGTGGCCAAGGGTTGCCCCTGGGCCTGTGCCAGCCCCGATGCGTGTGCCAGCTTCCTTTTCAGAGATTGTGCTTGGTGCCTTTGTAACTGCTGCAGTCTTGACCAGCTCCTAAGAGCAGCTGCATCCCCAAGTGTGACCTCAAACATAATGTGGTCAGGGTAGGCAAAGGTCACTCAGGTCCACAAAACCTCAGTGCTGGAGAAGGACGATGTTTCTCTTTTTTGTAAGGCTCTCCGGTTCGCACACATTCCCGGAACACATCCAGTCCTGACAGGCTTTGTTCTAGATGACCAACTGGTGTAGAAAACTATACACTCGGCAAGAGTGAAGCTGGGCCATTTGTTATTCTGTCCTAGAATTCTGATGTTGCTGACCCCCAAAGAGTTGGGATCTCCCATGGACTTTTCTCATTATCTATTGTTAATTTATGAAAACAGTTTTGAACATAGATATTTCTTTTCTGGGCTTCTAGGCTAAAATGCCAGCCTCCCCCTGTTGTTTCTCTGTTCAAAGCACTGGCTGCTCTCTCCCTGGAAAGCCCCGCGGTGTTGTTTCTGGCGGCTCCTCGCACCAGGGCTGGCGCCCACCTTGCAGGCCTAGCTTTCAAGTGCACATGTCCTCTAGCAGGCCACGGTCCTCTGTGTTCTTACGCTCTTCTTCCTTATCTGAAATGCTCTTTTGCACCTGGCTCATGACCCAGGCAGAGTCCTTTTTCAAAGTCCAGATCAGATGTCACCTCTGCCATGAGACCCAGTGACGTCTCCTTATTAGAATTACAGTTCACACATAATTATAACTCAACATGGCACCTATTTTTCAGTAGCTCTTTTTCCAGGGAAATTCTCCATCAAGGGAAGCCCACACCTTATTCCTGTGAGTATTCCAAGAGCTGAGTTGAATGTCTGGTACACAGTAGATGCCTAATGACTCCTTAGGGAAGAAATAAGGAAGGGTCCCACGTAGACACACACCGGCTCCTTTGTCGGTCCAGTTTTACTTTTTCAGGTTTGGGAGCTGGCTCCTCCCTTGCGCATGCAGTTGACAGTCAGTGGATACTGTACGCAACTTGCTATTTTTCACACTGTAGTCTTTGAAAGGACTCCACACATCTCCCTTCCCAACTTTATTCTTCCCAGATGGTTCTACTCTTTCTGATTCACTTTCGTATGTTGCACTCTGCTGATGACGTTAGTTGTTTTCTCTGAAGCTTTTCAGTGTTACTTCATCATTTAGGAGATGAGGACAGGTTAGGGAGCCTGAGCTGCATCCAGGGTCCTCTGAGTGGAAGATTCCTGTTGGGTCCCAGGGCCCAGCAGTGTCTTCTGTCTCATTACAATGTCTCCTTCCCCTAAGGCTGTAGGCTCCCTTCAGGGAATGGGAACGACGCTTCCAGGATCCCTTTATCAAACTTTCTCGACCACTCAGAGCCCAGTGCCCTTTCAGTACAGCTGGGTCCCCACCCCTGGTCATAACTTATTCCTGTGTTCTTGTTCATGTCGAACTGTACCTCCGACTTCTGACCTCCTCGTAGTTTCTCCTCATGTTCCAGAGGAAAGTATAGGAGTTTTCTTTTCTCACGTAGAGAAATTCTGTAACTGCAGACTTTTTCCCCAGTTCTTTTTTTCATCCCCTTCCCCTCTTCCCCCTGCAATCTCTTGTTTGCCTGCTTATTCCTTTCGTACGGCACGATGTGTCCCAGGCAGTCACAAGGCTTCCAGTTTCCATTCATCTTCAATATTTTTAGGGAGTTATAGGTATATAGTTTCTTGGGTTTGTTTTCTGAGACAGCCTCACCATATATCCCAGTTTTGCCTTGAATTTGGAATCCTCTTGCCTCAGCCCCCAAAGTGCTGGGAATTCAAGTGTGCACCGCCATGCCTAGAGTTCTACCCATTTTTAACAGAATGAATTTAATATTGTATGTGTTAATATTTAGACTCTATGCTCCTTTAAAAAATCTTTATTCTTATTTCTCACACAGATCTACACTCTTTTCAGCTGGTAATTGGCAGCTGACTACCTGTCACATGGGTGGGGCCCTAGCTGCCTGAAGGCTGGGTCTTCATTGTAAGTGTGGGTGGGGTTATTCTACTGACCTTTGGGACTCTGCACCATTGTAGTTTAGATGCACCCCAGGAAGCTAAATTTGGGTTCAGCATATTGTATTTTAACTAAACCAGACTTCTTAAAATGAAAAGTACACAAAAGATTCCTGCCAAGAGACAATGAACTGATGGTAATACAGATAGTGCAGGTATAAGTAAATCAGAAAATCACACTGGAGACAACAGTAGCAGTAGCTGTTACAACTGCTAGATTGGGCTCTCCATCAATCACATCATGGGGTAAAAATGGCTAATAAAGGGAAAAAAAAGATTATATCAAGAGCTATATATAGTCATGAAATACTATCTGATGATAGCAAAATGCCACTACCATTAGCAATACATATTTTTAATGCTTATTTCATGTTGATCTCATTATTTTTAAATTACTTACTTATGCATGTATCTATTTCTTCCCAACCAGCATGGTGATATATTTCTACATATATTTTGTTTCTGTTTTTAAATGTATTTTTATTGGTGCCTATTAATTTTACAAAACACTGGGTTTCAATGTGGTACTTCTGTACATGAATAAACCATATTTTCATTGGATCACTGGCCTCTACTACCTTCCTGTACACCCCTCCCCACTGCTTCCCCCCTCACTGCTTCCCCCTCACTGTTTTCTAATAATAGTCTCCTTCTATTCTTATGCCATCTTGGGTTTTGATTCCTCATCTTAGTGAGAATATATGATACTTGTCTTTCTGAGTGTGGTTTATTTCATGTGGCATGATGGTCTCCAGTTCCATCCCTTTGCCTGCAAATGGTACACTTTTATTCTTCTTTACTCAGAATAGCACTGCACTGTGTACTTATACCACACTTTCTTTACTCATTTAGCCATTAATGGGCACCTAGGGTGGTTCCATAAAAGCAGCTGTGCAGGAACCCTGTAGGATGCTGACTTTAGTTTCCTTGGGCATACACCAAGGGGTGGTATAGCTGGGTCATATGGTGGTTCTGTGTTTAGTTTTTTGGGAAGCCTCTGTGCTGATTTCCGCAGTGGTTGCACTGATGTGGTTTCCCAGTAGCAGTGCGGAGGGAGTTTCCTGCTTCTCTCATTCTCGCCAGTATGCAGTGTTTTCTGGATTCTGGGTGATAGACATTCCAACTGGGGTGGATAAATCTCAGTGTCATTTTGATTTCTCTAATGCCCAAAGGTGTTGCACAATTTTTCGTATAGTCATTCTTCTTTAGAGCCACCATCTGGTCAATTTGTTTGCCAATTCATTGGGCTATTTGCTTTTTTGGAGCTTTTGTTCACAATATAAAATGATGGAGATAATTATTTAATTAAAGAAGAAAATAACGATACAATAATAATATAATAAACTAGAAAATAATAATAATATAAGCTGGTTACAAGAAGTAGGCAGAGGATTATACTTAATTTTTAAGAAAAATTTAAAACTATAAATATGCATACAAGTACCCAGAAAGTTATATACCAAAATAGCAACAGTATTACTTCTGCTCAGTGATTATTCTTCACTTTGCTTTTGTGTATTTTTTTGAAACACAATTGGTTTTGAAATAAACATTGAAGAGAGAAGAGTTATTTTATGCCGAGAGTTAGGAATCCAACATGTAAGCTAGATGTTCAGCAGCCAAGGGTGAAACCCTAAAGAGGTCAGCTAGGACAACAGTAGTCAAAGGCAGAATTATTTTGGTCCTTTATATATTTTAGAGATTAATCCTCTGTCAGAAAAGTAGCTGGCAGAGATTTTGCTCCCATTTTGTAGGTTACTCTTCACTCTTGTTTCCTTTGCCTGCAGAAACTTTTTCATTCAGTATAGTTTCATTTGTTGATCCTTGCTATTATTTATTCTTCTTCTTTTCTGTATTATTATTATTGCTATCATTTCCTGTTCTATTGGACAGACGGTTCTGAACCTATCCTTCGGTTTGGATAATGTGGTCATCAGGGCTAGAGTCAGAGGCAGGGCTCACCATAGGCAGACAGGATTGGCCTGCCAGTTCTTACACTGGCATCCATTCCTAGTGACTGAAGTCACTCTCACTGGACAAGCCCGTGATCTGTAAGTTGGTAAATATTTCGCATGTTGCTGTAGATGTGAGACTGTCACAATGTGGATTGGGCTCGGAAAGGCAGCAACTGATGCACTAGGTTAGGGGATGAGTGTCTGGAAGGCCACTGTGGGGCATCAGCGCTCTCATACATGTCTGCCTGGGTCAGATGATTCAGTGATCTGCAAACTCCAGAAATCCTCCTTATCATCAAGGCCACTCTTCCGCATTTATGTTTGTTCATTATTTATTCAACAAATGCTTACTGAACACCTTTGAAGTAGGACTGCTAAGTGCTTACCAAGAGCCATTTCTTGTCCCTGAGAATAGCTACACATCCTCCACTTCCTTGCACTAGGTTTGTCTATGTGATGGGACTGCTATAGTCTAACTGGTGGAGCGGTTCCCTGAGTGACCTCAGAAACTGGGCTTAGTGTGGCTCAGTGCTCATCATCCTGGGTCAGAGGCTTCACCCTCGCCTCGCCCACCTGCTGCCATGCATGAGCAGGAGCTGCACTTCAACTCAGCAAAGCCAAAAGTGCTTGGGTCTGTCTAGTAGTGTCGTCTAGCACTGTGTAAAGTGGTACAAGCCAGGTCACCGTGACTTTCTTTTAAAAGACTCAGTTGTCTGAATCACAAAATGCTCAGCTCTTTCTCATGCTGCTTGACCACCGAGGGTCTTCTGAGGCACTGTCTCACACTGTGATTACTCTGTCTCCGTCTCTCCGGTCCCAGCCATGTGGAGCAGCCGCTGTTTGACTTACTTCTGGTCAGAGAGAAGAGTCTTGTAAAGCCCTATTTCAGCCTGTAAACAATCAGCCAAATCACTGTTCACCGCACTTCAACCATAAGCTGCTGTCAGACTTGGTCATACGGCCCTGTCCAGGCCAAGAAGCATAATCTTACCCTGCACCTGGAAGCTGGACAGCTACAGGCATTCAGCGGAGTAACCTCGAAGACCACCACACCCAGCCAACGGATCTAAAACAGCCTGCCATGTGCTCCACTCCACTTAAAGGTGACTTCATCATGATTCCAATGTTGCATGGATTCCATCTGGATTTGGTGATATTCTGTAGTACTTTTGAAATGAAGAACACGTGTATTATTAATGAACGAACTTGTTCACTTATGTCACAAATAAGAGTTAATAAATATCCACTTACTACATGCAAGGATGGATTGAAAGATGCCGTGAATGTTTAAATTTAAAAAAATTTACTACAGTAAAAGACATTGCCAAGAATGATGAGGTAATTGTATTCAAAGTCAAGTGGAATATTTTGATCTTTTTGAAGACCATCAGTTGCAATTTATCTTTTATTGTAATAAAATTTTAAATTTAAACATTTTTTATCACGTCTCCTTGATCACCATTTCTTTGGTAACTTTTGTCAAGGAAAAACATGATGGTGTGTCCCCCCCATCCACCTTATTCACCAGATCTAGCACCGTGTGACTTCTGGGTCTTCCTCACAATCAAAATGACCACAAAAGGTGAACATCTGCTGTCATTCAGAGAATCTAGGACACAACAGCCAGGACAGTACAACCAAAGAGATTCATGAAAAAAGACTCCCAAACCTTCCAGACCTGCTTCAGAAAGTGGAAAGCACAGTGGAAAGCGTATTCAAAGAAGAGAGAGTATTTTGAGGAGGATTATGGCAATGTGTCCTTCACTGTAATAAATTTTTTAAAATTTATATATTTGTGATCACACCTTGTGTGCTTATCCTGGGAGCTGTGAGAGACACAGTGATAAAGTTGACATGGTCTTGGCTTCAGAAAATCTCAGAATATAGGAAACGGTTTGATCCTACACCTCTAAGCTATCACTGTTAAATATCTCCCTAGCCATTTTCTCAAGTGAAATGAAGGTAGAGGTATCCTTTTGTCACTTGTTCTTGCCAGAGAGTTGTTGGCCTGGAGGAATGGCTGTCCTAATGCTCAAGGCGCCGGGAGACACCCCCTGTGGAACTCCTGCCTTTTGGTTCTTCTCTCTTGGGTTGTTTTGAAGATCCATGAACAAGTTACCCACAGCATGGGCCTGCACCACATAGGAACAACACCAAAGGTGGGGCAAGGACTGAACAGAGAGTGTGTCCTGCTCTGCTCACCTCCTGCAGAGGCCGGGCTCTGGTGTGCTTGGACGCTCTGCTCAACTTACAATCGCTTTTGAAGGGTCACAGAGCAATGGTTTTCAAACTGTGCTGTCTGGTGCGCAGGCACTAGAGGAAGGTGCCCCAGGGACATCCCAGCCAGAATCTCTGGCCTTCTGCTTCAACTTCAATCACCTTCACTATCCATAAATTTATATATTGGAATTCTACAGATGATTCTTATCAGAAAGGTTTCATTTCTTAAAAAAGATGAGATGATCTAACAAGTTCCTATCTCAAAGCATTGCTTGGAGCCCAGGAGAATTAGCCAAGACACAACTGTATCAAACTTCAGACTTTGAGATCTGGAAAGGACTCGAAATCATCCAACTTCTTTGGAGACAGCATCTGTGGTCTGTGCCTCTCTGTGTCATTTGGGAAGTGCGTAGAGCCTCAGACTAGACCCGGCCCCTCCAGACCATCTGTTCTCCAAAGGAAGTATTTGTCCCCAGGCCTTGCAAAGAGTGGATGATCAAAGACAGTTTGTAGATGAACAAAGGAAAGGATTAGAATTACTCCTCAGTATCATGGTTATCAAAAACAAAGCTCAGAGTAGTGAGGTTTTGGCTCAAGGTCACAAAAGCAAAGTTAAGAGAAAACTCTAGGACTTTAAAAACTGTATTACATCATGTTATCTCCCAAACAGCAATAATGATGTCCACACTCAACAGCTCAGTTTCTATCCTCTGCTTCATCTCCAGGCCCATCCTAACCCTAATAATGTGCCAGAGACAGTCTGGTTTCCACTCAAACAGTCTGAGGGCTTTTCTCCCTGCTATTTCTCTCAGCGCTGGCTGTGTAAGGAGCCACCGTCTGTTGCCCTCCACCCCTCCCTCCTGCCCTGTGAGGACCAGCAGCCGTCTGCAGAGGACAAGAAGAAAGGCAAGAGAGCTGTGAAGGTTCCATCGTTCCCATTTCTCCCTCCCCTGTGCCTTTCTCTCCTCTGCCTCACCAGTGGTGTTATTTATGGAATGCCAGAATGTTTCTTTTTTAATTAAAAGGAGGAAAAATTCAGTCATATATAAGAACAAGAGTGATGACTCAACAGGACTGCTCGGTGCCAAATGACTTCCCGTAATCACAGTGGTGACTGCTTCCTGCAGCAGCAGACTCGGGGTGCACAGTAAGACAGCACCCCAGAACGTGTGCCTACTCACCTGGCTCATTCCTCACACAGCCTAGGTGTCTGGCGAGTCCATGGCCATGGACTCCAGCCAGGGGAAGCCACGCTGACCAGATGGCGCATATCTGTGAGCAAAGAGCAGGGAAAAGGTAGCGGGATGCTGCAGTTTTGGTTAAGCCATCTTTTAGATAATCAGTTAGATTTTTCTGGATCATTACGTTAAATAATGTATTTGTCTTAGTTACTTTTTCTCAAAATACCCGACACCCAAAGTTAAAAGGGGAAAGGTTTATTTGGCTCACAGTGTGTAGAGGTTTCAGTCTGCGGTTCATGGCTGGCAGTAGGTAGCAACGCAAGCAAGGGGGATGTCAAGGAACGGAAACAAAGCAAGACCAAAATCCAGCAGGGCAAACACTAAGTCCTGTAGTTCCACGTCTAGCACCAGAGGCAGCCTGTGGCAAGATGTGAACTCCAAAGGGCTTGGGTGGCTCTGCCCATGGCACTGTTTGTGATTGTAGCTCCCATGCTTCTTGCTGGGGCTGGCTCTCCTCCCTCCTTGCCGTTTTCCTCAGATGATCCACGCTCCTGGCTCCTCCACACTTCCGGGGTCTCCACTGCACCTCGGCTTCACACTCACAGCTTCACACTCCGCCCTCTCAGGCACACTGCCCGGCCTCCCGGCCTTCTTCTGAGATCTGGGTGGAAGCCCTCCTGGCCCATAACTCTTGCATTCTGCATCCACCTAAAACCATGTGCATGACGCCAGGGTTTGCTGCCAGCTGGAGCAGTAGCCAGGCTTCCTTCTCTCTCGGCTGTAGGGGTCCAGTGGCTGTGAATCAAATCCGAGGAACAACTTCCCTAGGTTGCCATTCTGGAACACGGTGCTCTGGGGCTGTCTTCTCAAAGCAAAGCCTTTCACTTTTGCAATTTTGAGACTGCAAAGGGTAGAGTCCTGCGGCTTCTTGTGATATATACTCAAGCCATTTTTTTATTCTCCTGTTCCTTCTCAGCAATCAAGATCTCTGCTCTATCTTTTCAGTCTACAGCTTTCTTGGAGCTTCCTTTCTGGCCAAACTCACAATGTTTTAAATCATTCTTCTGGGCTCTTTGCCCTTGATTCTCAACATAGATCTGGCTAAAAGCCCCCAACCGCAGCCATGCTCAGGCCTCGACATTAGACTGCCTTGAAATTTCTTCTGCAAGATTAATTAGTCTCCCATCCTTAATCTTAGTCTCAGGCAAAGTTTCTGGACAGGAGCAAAATGCAGACGCACATTGTGTAGAACACAACAGCCAGTGCAGTCTTTGTTCCCGGCAGAAACCTCCTGAGGCTGGCCTTTCCCAGCAGCATTTCTATCAGCCTTCTGGTCATCCAAGCTCTGACCAGACTCTCCTAGCAAGTACAGCCTAAGGCCTTCCAGCTCTACCTTTTCAGCTGGCATCTCCTAACTTTTCCAAACTCTTCCCACAAGCCAATCCCCAAGGCTTCTGAACCACATGGTCAGCTATAGTCACAGCAAGGACCCCACTTCTCTGGTACCAAATTATGTCTCAGCAGTGAGGTAGAAGTAACTAAGACAATATTGAAACTTATCTATTTGAATTCCTTCCTGTTACAGGCAAGGAAACTGAGATATGAGTCAATCTGGCAAGGATTTATTGACCCTATACTCCATGGAATAGGATTGTTTTCAGTATATGTGGACTAAATGACTTCAAAGTTCCCCTTCTTGGTGACAAGCAGAATTAAAGGTTGAATGTCCTCATGTGGATGCATATCTTCTTTCTGTAAAAATGTAAAGTTTGGGAGCTGAGGATGTAGCTCAGCTGCATAGCACCTGCCTGGCAAGCATGAGATCCTGAGTTTGATCCTTGGTACCAAACAAACATATATATATATATATATATATATATATATACACACACACACACACACACACACATATTTATTTATATATATTTATTTATATTTATATATATATAAAGTTTGGGTTTTTGTCACAACTGTCTTGCTATGTAGAAATTTTATACTGGTATGTGAGTGTGTGTGTGTGTGTGTGTGTGTGTGTGTATGCATACTACGTGCATGCAGCTAGTAGAGGCACATTGTCATCTAAACTGGAAGCGGTGATCATGGCAGGCAGCACATCAGAGTGGGAAACATCACCTTTGATGCAGGCAGACCCCCTTGTTAGTCTCACCTACTTCTGCCTACTTTGTGATTATCGCTCAGTTTCTTAATCATTTTGAGATTTACTTTTTCATAGAAGTGCTATAAAATATCTAACGTCTGCCTTTAAAGATATACAGAGAGAGTGTCAGCCATGCCTTCGATTTTCCTATGCTCTGACATCTTGGAGCCTGGCTGGCTGCAGTGTACTCCCCTGTGATAACATCCCAGAGCCAGCGCCCACCACACACACAACTGGCTTTTCTGAAGACTCTCAGATTCCAGCCTGTAGTTTCTCTGTGCCTATCACCCCAGGGCCCGGAAGAAGTCAAGCAGGAGCAGCCCTTCTGGGACAGAACTAGCCAAACCTAAGCCTTCCCTCCCTGCCTCTCCCATTCTTCCCAGGAAAAAACTACAGGCTTTTGCTCTTGCCCCCCACACCCATTCCGTCTGCTCCTGACGCGTGTCCCAAGGTGGCATGCCTCCTCCTGAGCTCTGAGCACCAGCCATCTGTTCAATGGGATTCTCTCCTGGCCTGTTGGCGCTGCCATGCCTGGACAATAACACCATCTATGGTTTAAGTCTCAGAGAGCTTGGCGAAGCACCTCACATGTAAAGACTCTCAACGAATTCCTTTCTATAACATCATGGATGTAGGGCCGGCTCTATGTCAAGCCCCTGTGTATGCAGATATGAATAACACTTAGCTCCCTCTCCTAAGGAACCCGATTAGCATACTGAAAACAGCAACTATCAGAAGTGGGCATGTGGAGTAGAGAAATCTTCCCATGGCAGGTGGAGGACAGCAAAGGTTTTCAATGATGGAGCAAATAAGGACTCAATTCCAGTCTTCTGGCCACCGGCCCAGGACTGGGCTTTCAGTGGGAGCCACAGCTTCTTAGGAGGAGTGAGATTCTGGATTTTAACCCTGGTCCATCTGCAGGAGAAGAAGCAGAGTGCATCTGGCCGTCCTTGAAACGGTCCCGTTAGCTCTGCCCAAGGCTCTGGGGGCTGGCTTGTGTGATATTTAAGACAAAATATTCATTTCTTCTTGGCCTCTGTTCTACATTCCATATTCATTTATTTTCAATAAACAGTTTCAGATTCCTCATTTTTTTCCCCTAAAGCTTACAAATAAATTTTTCTGTCTTGCCTTTCTTGCTACATTTACATAAAAGCCACAGTGAAAAATTTATAGCAGTAATGGAAATCTTGGGGAAAACAAAATGTTCTGATAACAAATGCTGACTTAACCCTTGCTAAGGAGCAGTGGGTGCCAGGCTTGCAGGCCTTCAGTGTGGACAGCGAGCCAAGAAGGAAGACTCTGGGAGACCTGCAGTGGACTTAGAAAGTGCTGACACTGCCGTCAACTGGGGCCGGGGCGGGGGGGGGGTCCCCGGATTCCTCTGATAAATATTTTTAGTGCACATTCTTTTGTTACTCTGGAGGTAAGCATGCATTTAATTGATAAGTTTTGAAGCTATTGTGTAAATTCTTTGAAAATTATCTATTTGGAAATATTGAAGGGATGGAATATAGCTTAGAGCAAAATATGACTTCATGGTAAATCTGAATAGCAATATTTTAGAAAGATTAAAATTTAACCATTTTGAAATACATTACATGCGAAGTACAAGTCAAAAGTATTCCCCCTTTCATCCAAAGAACACTTAATGATCACCTACCACATGTCTGCCCCTCAGGACACAAAGAATCGAAAACACTCCCTGCCCCCAAGGAGTAATCCCAACCTGCTGCTCATTAATAGAAAATTGATACTAATAAATCAAATAGATTAAGTTAGTGAAAATGGGTTTTTATTTGATAATACAGGATAAACATGAAAATGTTTGAGCACAGGAGAATTAATTTCTTGATGCCGACAAGTAAAGGAAATCTTTAATTTATAGCCTGTTCAGTTCATAAGGGTTTCTAATTTTAGCTGAATCCCCATTCCTTCAGAGAGAGACATGAGTCAAGCCTCTGTGGTCAGTCCAGTCACACACACAGCAAGTACCATGACGAAAGTGCTGCCATGTCCCCATTAGGGTGGCAGACTCGGTTAGGCTTTGCTGGCAACTGTGACGTTGTCAGTATGCAGGCTTGAGAAGGACGTAAGCATCTCTGTCATCTGTTCACTCCAAGCATCCCCTTCTTTGGACAAGTGTGATGGATGGAAAGATTGTGCAAACTCTAAAAGAGATATGGAACAACGGCTTCTGACTGCTCTGCCAAAAAAATCAAGACGTTTAATAAAACAGTCAGTGTTTGGGATTTGGCAGCCCAGTTGCCTTAATCTCCCACCTTTACCTCTTTGCTTTACCCCACCCACCCCCCAAACTTTGGACTCTGTTCTTTCGTGTAGTCTGATAGACAGTCCACCCTCACTGGAGATATGCAGTGGCTCCCACCTACGGTTGTGCAGGTGTACGGGGGCAGGGTTTGGATGCTGTCCTCCCCTCCCACACTAGGGATCCACTACATAGCACTGTCAGGGGCAGGCAGGCAGGGCCATCTCCTAAGCAGTGAGTGCCTGAGGCACCTGGGTCTCCGGGAAATGCGACCAGAGGAGTAAGTGGTCCTAACAGAATGCCTTCTGGGTGGCAGCGAGTGAGTTGGAAGGGAGATGACAGACAGAATGAGCACTGCACTGCGAGGGTCAGAGGACAGGCAGCATTGGGCGGGGCGGGTCACCTGCCTACGGGACCTGCCATGGGCTGTGTGAGTCTGGAGCCAGTGCTGAGTTGCCTGGGTCGAGAGAAGAGAGGCCGAGGGGTGCTGAGTTCTACTTCTCCCCACCCCTGGAGGTCAGATTCTCCTGTGCATGAATGTTGGACAAATATTCAAAATGGCCTTCGTATTTCAGTGTGCCCTTACCTCTGCACTGACCATGTGGGACTTCAGTGTCCTCAGAACACATTGATTTGACCTTCCTGGCAAACAATAACCACAACAGCAATAGCAACTGCTGTTTCTTAGCCTTCTTGGACTCACGCAAGGCAATTTGGAGGGCAGCTTCTGGGTTCCAGATGCCTTCCTTGTAACCCTAGCTCTGTTAGAAGCCAGTTGTGCAAATGATATCAGATTGCCTAATCTCTACGTACTTCACGTTCTCCATCTACAAAGACCAGGTAATAGTGGGCCACCTCATGAGGTTGTAAGCGTCAGTGCACTGGCACATGTGGAGTGTTTCGAATGCTTTGGCATGTAATGACCTTTTTATTTTTTCTGTCATTGCTATTTTATGTATTTGTCGAAGTGCTGAAAAGGAGGTATTGTCCCTACTGCATGGTTAAAGAATTAAGAGTCACGACTGACAGGGTGGGAGTTTGTACCTAGGTGGGTAACCATGGAGCTTCTGTGGCCACCTCTCCTCTCAGGGCAGTGGAGTCCTTGAGCTTAGCTGCTCAGCACGCGTCGCTGGACACACCATCCTCTCCTCTCTCAGCCTCCGCATGTGCCCTGGCATCTGCCCGGAAGCTCCATCTACTTGGTCTTCAGGTCACTCCTGTTTGCCCTTGAAAACTCTCATCAAGGGGGATTTTCTATCGGAAGGCATTTCACGTGAGGTAGTTGTTCTTCCTCCATGCCTCGGTCATGGCTCTGTACCGCAGCGTGTGTGTGTGTCTGTGTGTGTGTGTGTGTGTGTGTGCGCCTGCACCTCAGTGTCCCTATTTTCCCTAGGTAGCTGTGAACTGCTTGAGACAGAGTTAGGGTCTTGTCATACGTTGGCCTCTAGCACAGTACCTTTGGATGCTAAGTACTCTGAGAATGTTTACTGAGTGGTCTTGTCGTTTCCCTGATATCTTGATGATGAATTCTTTAAATTAGACCCTTTTTGATGGACAGGGGTTGGGGGGGGCTCAGTTGGAGACTGCACACTAACCGTATGTTTTAGATATCCAGAGTCCCTTGGCTGTAGTCAGGTGTGATGCTTAGATCTACTTTGGGCCAACCCCAGCTCTGTCTTCCACTGGAAGAGGCCCGAGGATGTGGAGGATGTGCCGAGGTGGGTCTGCCATGTGTTGCTAAGACAGAGTCTCTCAGAAACAAAGCTCACTGGTCTTGCTGCATGCACCGAGGTAGCCATACACTCACTCAGAGTGGTTTTCTAAACCCCAAGATGGGCCTCATTTTACCACTGCTAGCAATAACAGTGTTAAAAAGTACAAACGCACTTTTTCAGGTGTCAGTTCAGCCTGCTGTTAACCCTGGAAGGCAGGTAAGACTATTATCATGCTCTCTCTTTTCTAGAAAAGCATATGATGAGAGCCTGGGTAGCAGACTGGAGTGGACATAGGCTGGAACTGCACCTCTGCCAGTTACCAGCTGCACGTCTTTGAGCAGCTCAGTTAACCTCCGGAGCCTCAGAAATCTTAAGTAAGAGGATATTTTAACCACAACAAATTGAAACTGCCATTTGACTCCATCATTTAAACTTCAGAGATGTTTCAATCTTGCTGGAAAATTGAAATGGAAAAGAAATAATGCTAATGAAAATGGGAAAAATCACAAATGATTAAATTGTGCGACATGGAACACTGATCAAGGAATTAAATTAGTTTAATGGAGTTCATTGGAAAAATACTTTCTCCACAAAAATTGATTTGAGCAAAGTTTGCCTAAAATATTTGTATTTGAAATGCAGCTTGGAGTCAAAATGTAGCTGAAATGGCGAACACAGAGAGTCTGTGACGATCATATCCGTGAGTAGGATAACTCTTGCGGAACAATATTCCAAGTCCTTACCAAAAAGCAAGTCCTCCTGCCTGCCCAGCTTTATTCTGCCTGTGGAACTGGCAAGTGTTTTGCCATCCTTGAAGAGGCTCTAAACCCAAGCCGTGTGCTTTGCCAGTCAATGTACTTCCTTCTGGCTCAAACTGGCATGCTGGGGGTGACACAGATTAGAGCCTAATGACAGAGTCACTCCCGAGAGCCCTTTCCAGGACTGTTTACTTGGCAGATTTCAGGGCTGGGATTACGGGAGCAATTTCTGGGGGCCTGCGGGGCACGCCCACAGCCCGGGCCTCGGGAGGAAGACCATGATGCTGCAGGAGAGCCGCTCCCCGGACTGTCGCTGGCAGTGGTCCAGAGCTGCTGTTTGTTGTTTACAGATCGCCGATCTCATTGCTATTGACAGACTTCACACGCCTCATGGATGTGGTATGTTCGGTCTCCCGGGCGGAAATTGATCTCCACTGAATAACCAGGAAGTTAGATTTGCATTACTGGCAAAACAGCCACCTTTTTCTTCAGATAAGAAAAAAGAAACAAAGGAGATAATGAACAAGACACGTCCATGTGCAAAGAGAGAGATGAGGTTGAATGAGAAGAGAGAAAAAACTCAAATATAGATTAAAATAAAGGAAAAATATTGAAATTAGCTTAAGACTTTTATTCTCCTCAGAGGGAAAAATAAGACTGTTTTTTTAAAAGGTGGCTTGAGTGAGAGGTAAAGAGGCACATGGCAGAATTGAAAAATAGTCTAGTGATCTTTCTTTATTTTGAAATATTTATTTGTGTAAGTAAAACCTAAAGAAGAGAATGGGGAAGACTCATGACTCAAAGATCCCCGTAATCAACACAAGAACCAGAAGGCAGGCACTGAGTGGGGTTTTGACCATGAGGAGGTCACTCTGCAGCCCCTCCTGGGGGTCAGGAAAGAGGGGCCAGCACCACAGTGGGCATTGGAGACCAGGATGAAGGGGGATCATGCTACAAGATCAAGCAGACAGCAGGAAGAAAGGACTTGGAAAGGTACAGGTGGTCCTGCTGATTTGATGTGGGACAAGCTTGCTGATCTAGATTTCATTTGTGAAACTTCTTGTTTTTGAGACAGGGTCTTGCTATGTAGCCCAGGTTGGCCTTGAACGGCAGTCCTCCTGCCTCAGCCTCCCAAGTGCTGGGATTATAGGCATGCACCACTATGCTCAGATTGGTCCTATTAAATATTTATTTATTTATTTATTTATTTATTTATTTATGTATTTATCTATTTATTTTGCTTGCAAGGCAGGTGCCTCAACCACTGAGCTAAATCCCTGGCCTGCCTATGAAACTTTCAAAAACAAACAACAGAATATTTTTAAGCAGTTACGTCTTGCAAAGCTTCTAACAAGATGTTTAAAGATATCATAAATATTTTCTATGCATGACATAGTTCCTTAAAAAAAATGACTCAACATAAGACCCTTATCTCATGCCATGAATATCCCATTTATCATAGAAGTCTCCCTTTCAGTTAGGCTATAAACATCGGTGCGGATAATACTGTACATTTCAACGGCCTGGTAGATAACATCTTTGTTATTGTTATTATTACATGTGGCATTGGGATTGCTTCATGCAGGAGAGGCAAGTGTTCTACTCCTGAGATGCACTTCCAAATCTAAAATTAAAACTTACGTATGAATGCAGATCCATTGGACTGTTCTTTCTCCTGTGGTTGTCCTATTATTCTACAAACCGAATAAATATCTACTAGCAGTGGTCAGGGTCACATTTATTGGGAGGAAGTACTGGATATTTCCGGTCATGTTTAATGCTCAGAGAAAGCATTCCTTATCTGAGCTCCATTTCATAAAGGTTTTTCCACATGTCAACATGCCCAGATTAAAGGGGAAATCACAGAAACACAGCGTTCAAACTGTGTTCAGTGTCTGTGTGAGTCGGCAGCAAGAAAATGCACACTCTGTCTGCTTTGAGGCTTTTGTTCTGTTTTGTTTGCATGGCTTGTATTGTATCTGCTCCTGAATGTGAAATAGGACCATAAGCTTTGTTGAGGTTGTGCACAGCTGCCCTTCCTTCCCCCTCCCCAGAGCACAGCTGCCTTGATGACAGTTAGAATCTGACCTAAAGGCAGCCAATATCCAAGACAATCAAAGAATGGTGATATTTTTTCCCATAGAAAAAGGTGCTGGGCTGATCAGGTTCATTCTCTCCAGGTCTGAACTGGCAAATACTAGGGGACCTAATAGAGTTGGGGGTAAATGGGTCAGGCAGAGCCTAAACTAGGAAGAAATGCAAACAATAGGTATGGAGAAACTGTTAAATAGGGAAAGATATAAAGAGTTGCAAAAGAAAAAAAGAATAAGCAAGCCAATAAGAAGAGAATGGAGCACATGCAGAGAAGACAAAGACATCATGAGAGCTGCCCATGTGGGCCTCGACGGGGAGAAGAGCAGCTGATTCTCAGAACTGCGTCAGAACAGGGCTGGTTTCAGTGCCAGCCCACACAGGAAGAAACACCTACCAGGTCTCTGTTTATTATCGTAGTGTGCTTTCAATCAATAAATTTCTGCTCACCCCCGACAGGTAATCCCGAATAAAACAGAAGTGATAAGGACAGGAGTCATCAGCTGTCACCTCCTGCAGAACAGGTAAGCATGCTGTGTGAGAGGGAGATAGATTTCCAGGGCGGTGGATGCTGAGTTTTGACTCGGTGAATCAGGATTAGTCCATCATTTTATCAGTTATCATCCAGGCAGGAAAGCAGAAACCGTTCTAGGTGAATCGAGCAGGGGAAATTTAATTCAGACGCTTGGTTCCAACAGTATTGGAAGGACTGAGGAAGCACGGGGGTGAGGAGATCCCCCATTGCCACAGGGAGTGATTATAGGGTGTGGATGCTTCTGCTGAAGCCACTGACAAACCTGGAGAAAGGTGTGGCTTCTGCCTCCCTCCTGCTTTTCCTGCAGTTCTCACACTGGCAAAGCCCAGCTGTGAGGTGGGAAAGAAGCCTGGGAAATGGAGCTTACAGGCTACTCCCTCCTACAATGTTTTAAAGGAACTCAAAGAGGGCAAAGAGAGAGCTGAGAAGCAAAGGGAAACAATCAACTCAAGGGATACATTGAAGTATTTGTCCTAAGTTTTCAGGTAGTGGTCATTTTGTCTCGCTTTTCCTTACAATAGTCCACTACCCAACACCAGCTGCATGTCTCCCACTTGAAATCTTTAATCAGGTGTCTAGTCACCCCTTGCTCTGGGTTGGATGTATGTTCCCTTCAAAATTCATACCTAGAAACTTCACCCCCATTGTGACAGCATTAAAAGGTGGGATCTTTTGTAAGGTGACCAAGCCAGAGGGCTCTGGTCTCATGAATGGAGCGAATGTCCTTATTGAGAGGGCTCTGGAGAGCTGCCAGCCATTCACTTCCCTGTGAGGACACAGCACTCCTCCTTCCAGAGGGTGAGCAGCAAGGCACCACCCTAGATGTGATGGGAGCCCTCCCAGACACCAAAGCTGCTGGTACCTTGACCTTCGATTTTCTTGTCCTCGAAACTGTGAGACATAAATGTAGAATATTTGTCCAGGATATTTTGTTACAGCAGTCTGAACGGACTCGGCCATCTGATGGGATTCTGCCCCAAATCCCATCTCCAGCACTCTGAGGAGTCTAAGCCTGGCTTTTGGATCAGTTTTATTTTATACAGGATTCTAGATCAGTATATAACCCACTCTGGTTAATGATACTACATAGAAGAGTTGCTGGATGACTGTTTTCATCATTCTTTGAGAGAGTAATGAGAACCAGTTTTTCTCCTCCTATCAGACACAGTAAAGCACACACCCACACATACACATAGAGCTGTGATTGCTTTTGGCAGCTATCTTACAACCAGGAAAAGGATCAGAATTAAAGTCCACAGCGTACACGGCCAGACAGGGACCTGGAAAGAATGGCAGTCCTTCATGAAGCCCCTGAGTCACAGATTAGCCAAGCCTAAAATCCCACCCCACTCCTACATTTTTTATGACATGAGACAATATGTTTTCTTATTTTTAAAGTAACTCCAGCTGGATTTTTTCCTTACTTACAATTGAAGTCATCATAACAGATATGAATACATTCACGGCTATCTCTGTAGCAATGCCTCTTAGTGTTCTCCATAGACCTGCCTACCAGGAAGTGGAATTGTATTTGAGACATCATTGAGTGTACATGACACCAGGCACAGTCACGCCATCATGACTCCTGCTCATGAATGCCATGGTTTTAAAAACCTAAACATTATTATAACAAAATTGGAGAGGATTCAAAATCATGCTCCTCTGAGAACATGTTGGGTTGAGAGCTGAAGATATTTTCTGGAGGCTTTGCTTGCGTCTTCTTTGAAATATAGGAGAAAGATTCTTCCACGTGGTTCTAGAGGACATAGCTCGGATGAAACTGGCCAAACTCATATGAAGAACAGTTTCAGTACATTAAAAATTACAGCTTAAGGCTGTTTGAGAAGTGGGTGGGACTTCTTATAAAGTAGGAAGTGAATTCCTTGTCATGGGAAAGACAAGGAGAGAGGCTTGATTGGCCCCTCTAGGGGATTCGACCACAGAGTCATGGTGTGGAAAGAGGGTGAAGGAGATGCGCCAGGCCGTTCTCAGTTACTTTGTGACTCCACTCTGTTGCACTTAGCACAGAAGTGGTGGAAGGAGGAAGCACCTAACCAGTCTCCCTGAAGATGAATCCTCCTGGCCTTTGTGATCTCAAGTTTAGAGCTTCTAATCTATTGTGTATTTCAGGAACCATTACTGGCCTTGGAGAGAAGTTTGAACTCACTGAGCAACGGTGAGATCTTCAGATTTCTCACGGGCTTCCCTTAAATTCAATATCCTCAGCTCTCCTAGGAGTGGATACAAGTGGGCACAAACCGCACTGAAAACATTAGAGTGCATGTAAAGCCCAGGTGGCCTGGTGTCCACATGGGCCTTCCAGGGGGCACGCCTGGAAGTCAGCACAGGAGCAACAATTAAAATATCACAGGATGAGCCCAAGACCCAGCAGGTAGGGCTTCTTTTTCTTATGACCTTTCCCAGAGGGCAACAGCAAGTACAATAGGCTGGCCTCATAAATCATATCGGAGGCAAATATCCCCGGGGCGGACTTTGACACTGTTTGCATATTCAAATGTCACCCTGATCATAAGAGGAAAGACAAAACACTTTTTTTCTCTCAAAAATGTCAGCATGGCTGGATTAGAAAAGATAATGTGGAAGTACTTCTAGACAATAATTACCTCTGGCACCTCTCTGCAGTGTACTTAATGAATGGGAAGGGGAATTTTTTTAATTTTAAAAATTATGATTATTACAATAATTAATCAGCTGCTCAGTGACAGCTTCCTTGAGGGAGAAAAAGTGCCTCAAAGGCCATCTTGCTTCTGTGAGGCACCTTGTTGATTTCCCATCACTTATGCCAAACATATTATTATTAGCAACAAAAATGCTTGTGGAAGTAGAATTAGCCTCAATTTTCCTAAATAGTCAGGAAACTCTCCCATCTCACAAGGGAGAGAAAAAAGTCCTAATCCCAAATGCTAGTTGCAAAAAAAATGTTTCAAACTTGCTCAGCCGTGGTTGCTAAACCAATCTCTGACTCTTAATTACATGCAAAAGGTTTCCCGTTCTAATTATGGACCTTGGGGAAATAGCCCATCTCCCCAAACCAATAATGCCTCATGTTAACTTCAGCTCTTTCGTGCTTAATATCCTACTGCCGGATTCGGCCTCCCTGGATGTCTGTGATTTGACTTCCTCCACTTCAGTTTTCAGTGTTGCTCAGAGCAGTGGCGAGGACACCTCGCTTTCTCTGCTGTGAGTTCAGAACCCTCTAAGCTAAGACGTCCGCGTCAGAGGCAAACTCTCCATCCCACTGCACTCTCACCATCTCTTCGAGGCTCTCAGAGCTCAGGAGCTGCAGGACGGGGCCTTGATGTGAGGAAGTGAGGCACAGCGTGTGGGGGCTCCCTGTCCCCCCACAGGGAGGTGGCAGGGGCCTCTGGAGGCAACTAGCTGGGAGCTGTCCCAGGGCTGGGCTTGGTTTGCTCTGAGCATCCCAGGCCAAGAGTGTGGGTAGCAGGCTGGGAGCTCAGAAGCAGAGACCATTAACACTGAACTTGAGGGCAGTGCCAGAGAACTATTCTCCAGGCTCTCTCTAAGTGCATTCGTTCCAGTCTCCAGGTTGACTTCCCAGGTGGAGGAAAGGGGGCTGAGCCTGCTAGAAGTTCACCACTCTGGCCCTGGCCCTTCTTTACTTCTTCCGTCCATGACATTTTCACTCCGAGATCTCAGTTTCTTTCTCAGTGAAACTGGGGTTCTGTTACTCACTACTCAGCAATATGACTAAGGGGGAAACATGAAAGGCAAGAGTAGCAGACACATGTGAATGGTTCTCTTGAAGAGTACAAAGTAGAAAGGAATTATTTTCTGTTGGCTTTATGAATATTCCATAAAGTAGGAAGGCCACTTCTAGAAGTGTCAAGACCACTTTGGGATAAACGGGGTCCTAAATACTTGAGCAGAATGTATGGGGAAACATTACAATAATGAAGAAATCTTGTGGCGCGTATATACATGCATGTACTTTCTAAGGAGAAAGTCAGAGGTTCTAATATTTTTGCCCTTTACTGTAGCCAATGATTGCTATTTGGGCATAGTAGATGCTCAGCTCAGCACGATGTAGTGAGACGAACAGATGACCCCTTTCTGCTTGCTCCTCTGTTGTCATTGCCCATCCAAATCTTCCCTGTTGCTCCAGGCTTCATTCAGGCCCTTCACGACTAGCCCTCCCTGGGTTCCCCTCCTCTAAATTAATGACTACCACACCCAGAGCCAGCACTTCGCAACCAGGGACAGGCCCTCACTTATAGACCCTGTTCTGTTGGAATCTACTTCTCTCACGTGTTTGCTTTAGATTTTTATGAACTTGTGGTTCCGTGGGGAAAGGGCTGTTGCTGTGATTCTGATAGGACCCTGAGCACCTGGCAGGGTTTATTTTGAGGCAGGGAGTCCGTTCAGCTGGAATTCAGCCATTGCTGCCAACGCTGCAGTATAGTCGTCCGTGACACAAGTGCTTCTACACATATATGGAGTCTACCAGCTCTATCCTGGGTTAAACATTTGCTTTGAAGATTCTTAGGTAGGTAGTAGCTGACAGTAGACTGCTAAGAGATTTCTGTTCTTCCAGGAGACAGAATGCCTTTGAGTTAGAAGTAAAATAACATGCAAAGCACAGCTAAGAAAGCTATCTGAGTAGAAATCAAGGTTAGTTAGCAAATGAGAAATGGTTTGGTAGAAGTGAGTAACCTGATAAAACCTTCTCCTTAGGGACTGGATAGTTCCAGCTTATTTCCATTTGGGTAGGAAAAGGGCTCCAAGGAATAAACATGAGGAACTTCTGCCTTGGCCAGGTGGAAGTGGTTAGTGAATATGGCGTTTGGATTGGTGCAAGGGGCATAAATTAGGTCAATATACATTTATATATATTGTGTATATAATGTATAAACTATAATGATATATATAATGAGTGACTGAAATTCCTATTTCCTTTTGTTCCAGAGTAACAAAAGGAAAGATTAGTAAATTTGACTACATAACATTTTTAAATGTTTTTATCACAAAAATATGATAAAGTGGCAGCTGAGACAGAAATACTGAAAACACTCATTAGCCAGAGAAAGACAACGGTTGTCCCTAATAAAATAAAAACTTCTAAAATTGAAAAGCACCAAAAACTTGGTAGAGAAATGCAAAAAAGACACGAACAGACAATTCACAAACAAAAGTGCTCAAATAATGAAAATAACGTTCAAGCTTGCTTCCAAGAAGAGATACATCAATTAAAACAACTCTGAGATGCTATTTATCACCGAGCAGATTGGGAAATACTTAAAAATACGGCAACATGTTCTGCTACTGAGGTTGTAAGAAAATAGGCCCTCTCATTTCCTGCGAGAGAAATTTTATCAACATCTAACAGAACAGCACAGGCCCAGGCCTTGTGGCCTGAAGCCTGACATCCTGCAGTCTACTCGGAAGCTACCCCTCCGATAATACAAAAATGCTGTACACATACAGTGTACAAGGAAATTCATTGCAGCATTGTTTGTAATTGCAAAATAATGAAAACAATACAAGTGCCTGGTTATAGGAGAATGGTTATATAAACTATACTATGTTTACACAGTGGAGTGTGACACAAATGTTTTTCTAAAGAGGAGAAGCATCTCTTTGAGCTGATATAGAGTGAATTCTGGGACATTCTGTTAAATGAAAGAAAAGAGTACAAAGAACATCTATCGAGCTAAAGGCTATCAAAGTGCTAAAGAACATCTATAGTATGCTAGCCTTCATGTAAGAAAGAGGGCTTAGGAAAGTGAACACACGTTTGCTTATGTGTGCAAAAGAAATGAATAAACCATAAATCAAGAAAACTGATTCTCTCTCTACTAGTGGGCCAGTGTAACTTTCTATAAGTCTAGCTCAAAATAAAATGTGTAAAAAGTAACTATCTGCAAAACCTGTTGCATTTTGTTCTCTGGACTCACGATTCACGTGACAGATGAAAGTCTGCCTCCCCTGCTCTGCATAGCTGTGTGCTTGGCGTTGTGATAGAACACACCTGCTTTTCCTCCTCGTCTCTGGTCTTCCCTGCCTTGCCTCACTTGCAGCTTGTAGAACTTGTGTTCGACTCAATCCAGATCCTCGGAGTTAGAATTCCTTAAGCTTTCATTTTTCTTGGCTCTGGTCTTACCCTTTTCCTCTACATGTCTCTTAAGAGATCTTGCCCCTACTCAAATGTTCAATTACCGTAAAATCTAGAAGATTCAAAATTTTATATTTCCTGTTGCTTATTCAAGCTCCATACTTCTATATATTTGAGACTTGCATCTCCTTCTTGTTTTCCCATTTTTCTTCTTTTTTATTTTAGTCTGCATCTCTTACTGGGCCCTCAAATTTAGTAGGTCAAAAACCAAATTTATGCTCTAGGAAATATGGTGAATTCCACTTTGTCTACAGATTATTTGAGACACCTTAAAAGTGGAACTTCCTTCCGCCTATGTGAGTGACTCAGCGATTCTCTTTGTTAAAAGCAGACATGATGATGAATTCAGTGACTAGAGAGGAAAGGCACTTCAGCACCCTACTTCTGAGTCAGCCCCTTGGGTAGACTAGAAGCTGTCCCGTTACGGAGCTGCCTGTGAGGGGAGGAGTGAGGCTTGGGCCAGGGAGAAGTTTGGGGTTAGATGCAGTAGTCTCTATCAGTCCTGCAGCCGGACAAAGCTGTGACCAACATCCTCACAGTGCTCCCAGATCTTAGATCCCAGATCTCAGACTCTTCTGGGATCCTGATCCTCAGAAACAGGTCACAAACGTTTGTTGTTTTTAGCCATTCAGTGTGTGATAATGTGTGGAGGGGTAACACAGCTCGTATCTCACCCGCCCCTGAGGAAGCAGCCAGCACATACGGATTCCAGTCCTTTCTGCTGGTGCCCTCCTTCTCCTTCCCCCTCCCCTTCCTCCTTTCTGCTCTTCCCTCTCCCCCTCCCTCTCCTTCTTCTCCTTCCGGCCCTGGCCCTGGGTACTGAACCCAAAGCTTTTTGCACTGAGTTATATCCCCAGCCATCCCCCAACTGAAAAAAATGTTTTCAATTCTGAGACAGGGTCTTGCTAAGTTGCCCAGGCTGGTCTGGACCCTGTCACCCTCCTGATCCTCCACAGTGTTGGGAACACAAGCGTGTGTCACTATGCCCCAGTTCTAGTACCTCTTTAGCCAGCAAAAGAGGCGTCATTATTGACAATTAACTCTTCTATTCATTCCTCCTTTGGAAATCCATTATTACGACTTATTGACTTAAGCTTCTGATTGTCTCTCAAACTGTCCCCATGTCTCTCTGCTTCATTGTCTTTCTTGCCTGAATAGCCCCATGACAGCCTCCTGATTCTGGAATCCCTCTGATATATTCTTTGCATGGCTGTCAGGCTGATCTTTTGAAAAACACTCTCTACTCACCAGTTCTCTACTAGGCGCCCTGACACAGATCCCCAGACACCAAGAACACTCTCAAAGTGAAGCGACAAAGAACATGCACAGGCAGGAAGTGTCTCCCTCGAGCTATCCATTGCCTCTGCCTGGGACGATCAAAGGCCACTATTTTGGAATGAGCGAGTGGCCTTTGGTCAGCTTGATTATCATCGTTGGTTTGGAGGTTTTAAAATCATTATTACTCAGCCACCTCATCCTTGACAAAGCAGCCAAACACCCTCACTGGAGGAAAGATAGCTTCTTTAATAAATGGTGTGGAATAATTGGGTTTTAACTTGCCAAAGATTAAAACTAGACCTATATCTCTCACCATGCACTAAACTAAAATCAAAATGGATTAAAGATCTAAATATTAAAACAGAAACACTGAACTGGCTGGAACAGAGGTTAGGTAGAACTCTTGAAGACATTGGCATAGGAAAAGATTTCATGAACAAAACCTCAGTCACACATGAACTAGCACAAAGAATCAACAAGTGGGATCTCTTCTTATTAAAAAGCTTCTGCACAGCAAGAGAAACCACCTGCAGTGTGAAGAGACAACCCACAATGTGGGAAAAATTCTTCACCTGCTTTTCCTCAGACAAAGGTCTACTATCTCAAAGCTATAAAGAACTTAAAAAGATCAGACCTCCCAAATTTAAAGAGCCACTCTGACAATGGGCATCTGAAATGAACAGACATTTCTCAGATAAAGAAGTAGAAACAGCAAATAAACATGAAAAAATAAATGTTCAATATCACTGGTCATTCGAGAGATGCAAATGAAAACAATGCTGAGATTCCACCTCACCCCAGAAAGAATGGCTGCTATCAAGAAATCAACCAATAACAAATGCTGGAGGGGCTGTGGGGAAAGAGGAACCCTTCTCCACTGCTGCTGGGAGTGCAGACTGGTGCAAGCACTGTGGAAATCAGTATGGAGATACCTCAAACAACTAGGACTAGAGGTCCCATTTGACTCAGCTATTCCCCTGCTGGGGATCTTCCCAAAAGAATTAAAAGAATCATAGCACAATGATATATGTGCACCCATGTTCATAGTGGCATAGTTTGTAGTAGCTCAATCTTGGAAACAGTCTAATTGCCCATCAACTAGTGATTGGATAAAGAAAATGTGGGTTTTTTTTTTTTATAAAATGGAGTACTACTCACCCATAAAGAATGAGAAACTAGAGACATTTATAGCTAAATGGATGCATATTGAGGCGATACTCTAAAGTGAAATAAATAGGACACACTTGTAAATACCAAATAGTTTCTCTAGTGTGAGAAACTGAAAGTGTAAATAAGGACTAAAAGGTATAATAGATAATGTGAAATAGGAAGAAAAGGGGCAAAGGGGAAGGGAAAGTGGGAGGGGTAGGGGAAAGGAAAGATGGGAATGGAATTAATATGAGAAAATGGAAATTTGAAAACAAAGTTGTTGCAAACAGGGAGGGATGGAGGGGTTGAAGGGAGGGCAGGGGAAGGGGGAAAAATAAGAACCAAGATGCATCATGTAAAGGTACAAATTCCCAGTAATGAATGTCACCATATTGTATACCTAAAGTGTACCAATAAATTTAATGAATTAAAAAATTTTAAAAAATGAAAACACTATTTTCCTCTCATGTTACTTTTAAATGTAGTACATTACTTATGTCTAAGAATTTAGAAAATGCATACATTTTTAAAAGAGCAAGAAAAACCATTTCTAATTCTACCATCCTGAAATTTGGGCTTATTTCCTTCAAACTTTCCCCTATGCTTTTAAAACATTATTAAGATCATCCTGTATATTAATGTAACTTTTTATTTCCACTTTTTTTTTGCTTAAGGTTATAAGATTTTTCCATATCATTAAAAACTCTATGTAAATAGCATTTTAATAGCTGCTTAACATTCTATGGTATTAGAACTTTCATTTTGAAATTTGTCTCCGTGCCCAATATCAAAATGAACAATTCTTCTGAAGAGAGGCTACCCGTCCATCTCCATGGCTCAATGACCCCAGAGGCTGCTGTTTAACACGCAGCAAGATTGTATTTCTCTCGGCCATGCCCTCAGTCCGAAGGGCAGCAGCCACTCTGCCAGGGACTCCAACACTTGCTAACCACATTTAATCCTCGAGGCTGGAGAGAAAGCTCACTCGGTCTGCTAGTGGCTCAGCCGATACAGGCTCTAGGGTGTCTCGGGGCCAGACGCCCCAGAGAGGGCAGAGGGGAAGGCGGGAGGCCCCAGAAGGCTGCGCTAATATGTGCAAACCCTCAGCCCTTAAAACACCGGACCTGGCTGCCTACTCCTGCGTCTCATGGGCAGTGATTTGTAGTCCATGATGAGCGGCTCTCGTTAACTCTCCCCTTCATCACCGAGAGGGACTCACCCACGCGCGCCACTCCGACCAAGCGCGGCTACTCCGGGCCACTTAAACTCTGGGTTTCTTTGCCGGGAATTCATTTCACAAAACCCATTAGGCTGGCAGAAGCTCCAGAGCGCCAGAGAGGGAGGCACCCCGCCCCCTGGCCTTAGACTAACGGAAAACGAGTCTGACAGTGCCTTTAACTGAAGCCGCATCTTCAGGAAAACCAGTGTGGGCCTGAGAAGGAATGAAATTTAACTGGAGATGTGCTAGACCTGAGGCTTTGGGACAGGCCCCTGGGAAGCAGGCCAAGGGTGGCAGGAAATCTGGCAGCTCCCTAGCCATCTCCGCCACTACAGGCCACCCCCTCCTCACCTGTGCTCCCGCCTGCTGCTCCCCAGAGCTCTGTCTGAGTCTCCTAGAGCTTCAAGCAGGGCCTTGTCTGCAATTTGGCTGGGGATCTGCATATGTGACCCAAGACAGCCTTGTTCCAGAATTAGAGCCGAGCTGAAGGGCCCTGGAGTCTGTATCCTGTGTGTGAATGACTCATACACACTGATTAGGACTTACTGTACACCAGGGACTTACTAATTCATTTAAGGCAGGAACTCGCTGTGGTAAGAACAACTTTTGCTAACTGGAATGAGCATTCCTGACAACAGGGACTGTGCTTTGTTTCCTACTGCATCCCTGTATCCTAAAACCTATATGGTACAGAGTAGGGGTTTAATTAATATTTGGTGAATGGACAAATACTGATTTTACATATGAGAATTCAGAGGCACAGAGCTAGTAAGTGCCAAAGAGAAATGACTATCATTTGGAACCTCATGCCCTTAAACATCACTCAGCAGTGTGTCCTGAGGCCCTGCAGAGGTTTGGTTCCAAGGAGTTTGCCGAGTGGCACTGTGCCTGCCTTGCAAGCACAAGGTCCTTAGTTCAGGTCCTGTACCAAAAAAAGAGAAGTTTGGTTTTGCTTCCTCCTCTGCAGAAGGATAAATATAACAATGCCCCCAAATATTTCTTGAGTTCCGGTGTAACGTAGACACCAGGTGTCAGTCACCACTGACACAGGTTGGGCATGGTGCAGGTGTAGCAGGGTGAGGTAACAGCCTGCCTGCGACGATTATTGATGTGGTCATGGCCCGGATACAGAAGAAATGCTTATTTTTCTTTACCCTGAGCCCCACTGGATATTCTGCGTCCCCTGTCTTGTGACAGACTTTGTCAACCTGGAGAGACCTTTACCCACACGCAGGTTGAAGAAAATGACCGTGTCTCCCAGCACAAGGACAGACGCCTTTCCTAGCCTCGCGCCTCTCTTCCCTTGCCCTCTCAGGCTCAATTTAATTTCATTGCTTTCTGATGTGCAGATCGATGAACATCTGGGCTCTTCTCCGAGCCTGCTGGCGTCCTGTGGCCTGGGTGGGCTGTGTGGGAACAGAGCCCGCAGCCACCTCAAGGAAGGCGTTATTTACATATTTATTAGAAATTCTGTCCTGCCGGCAAGAGACGCTCGCTTCTGACTTTAATTCCGATAAGTAAACAACCCCCATTGGCAAGGAAGAGGCTGGAAAACAAACCGGAGTAGTTTGCACAAGATAATACAGTAAAGCAGAAAAATATCTGTAATGCAAAACCATTTGCAGTGCAAAGCGAAAAAGGAAGAGAGAGAGAAAATCCGTCTCCAAAGATGAGCTTAGGTTAAATACTCCAGAAGAAATAATTACAAAGTAATTCAATTATGTTTGGTATCAGTTTCCTCGCAGGCCAGTGGAATGACAATTAATCCCAGGGCGCCTGTTTTTTCCGTACTTTGTGGTGTGTTCAGGATTACCATGCTCAGCAGTCCTGCGGCTGATTGTGTCTCTCTGCTCTTCCTCATCCTTTCTGGCCTGATAACGCCCCACACCAGGGAGCCGTTCTGCAAGTTCAACCTTCGCTGACCCTTGTCTGACACTGTCCAGCATCCTCTTGTTTTGCTTAGGTGGCCTCCTGCTTCTGCTTAATTATACTGCATTGTGAGCACGGCAACAGTGGGAGCGTCCAGCATCCTGTGGCTTTCTCCTAGCCTCCAAAATTGAGCCAACATCACCATCCCAGTGATAACACAATGAATTAAATCCTCTCAGCATCGCATGTCTAGATATCCTCGGAAAAAATTACATTTTGGGAACATTAAAATGGACTGACTTTAATCCACAATAGCAAAGGAAGGAAGAGATAGGGCTTAAATCCCACCTGAGTTCTGACCTGAACGTATTCTGCAGATAAAATCACACTGAATCCTTTGCATTTCTATAGCTTCTTTCAGTCAGGGATTGGAAGGTACTTTATACACCACAAGAAGTGCCACAATCTTTTAAAATGCTGCTTCCCAGCTCTAGGAAGAATTCATGCGTTAAAGCTGGAAACTTATGGATGGAAAAAGACCGATCCAGGCAAGCTTTCCAGATAGCCACGGTGGGAAGATGAGAGGCCCTGCCTGCCTTTTGGCTGCACTGCTCAACCTGTGGACAGAGAAAACCATCGCACTTCTGTGCTGCTGAGGCACTTCTAAAACATCAAAATTAAAAAAAAAATCATGAGGTGATGGTTGTGTTAGTTGTTCCTCAACAACCAGAGGGCACATGGACCAAAGGACTCAGAATGAAAGTTAATGTGTTGTCAAATAAGCATCTATCCCCTCCTCAGGGATCCTGATGTCCATGAAGGAGGTATGTTCTCAATCACACGATGTTGCCAAAACTCGATCCCCAGATATGAGGAAATTCAAAAGGCATGCATTATAAACTAGAAAAGTGGGTTTATAAAATAAAGAAAAAAGAAGCCCCAGGGAGCGAACCCAGTCTTCGTCCATTGCTCACAGCTGCAGCTCCTTCAGGGCTGATGTGGGGCGGGTGTAGCACTAACCCTAACATGCGCTGATGCAGTGCTCCAGACGTGAGTGGTGATCTCATTCTCCACACAGGCACAGCGCTTGGGTAACTTTTCCAAGGCTGCACAGCCAGTAAGGGGAGACGTGGGACCCTGCACTGAGGCATGGTGCCAATGAGAATGTCAGTACTGACCTGGGCCCACAGCGAGTGTTCTGTGCTGTGACAGGATACACACTGTACGGCTGGGGCCTGGGGTGGGGAGAATAGGGGCTGGGCTGGGGGGGCCAGGAAGACAGTTGGAAATCTTCCTTAATCTTGGGAATGGAGTGGCTCCACTCCTTGGAAGGAATTTGCAGAATTTCAAGCCCCTTCATTTCCAACAGAAGACAGGAAGGCCCTGTAGTGCTCAGGAGTGGGCACCCAGTGGCACTGCCCATCAGTGTGCCCGGCCTGACACTTCGCCAGTCTGCCAGCTCGATTCCCGTGTGCCTCCTTGCCACCTGTGAAACGTGCCTAATAGTTACTGCCTCAAAGTGTCCTGTGAAGGGCGGAGTCAGTGCATATTAGCTACTTGGAACAGTCTTTAGGCTCAGTATCTGAGTTTTAATAGGATTCATGTGTATAAGGTCCTCCAGGTGAAGTTTACCCACTTGCTGGTACATCTTCTCTTGTTTTCCCTGGAAATGGAGAAGTGAAAGTCTTGAAGTAATGCTGAGACAGGACAGGTGAAGCTGTTAGGGTTCCTTCCTTCCTGCTTATTAAGGTTTAGTCAGATTTACCTGCAGTCCATGCCCTGTGGCCTTAAACTCCTTCCAGAGGGTTTGCTTACATGTTACACCTGAATGAGAACACAGCCTTTGGGGGTATAGACAAGGATGTGTTCACTAAGAGGCCACCTCATGACTGAAGGGTGCCCAGCCATGCACAAGGACACCGTGCACTTCCTCCTCTCATGGAGTTTGCTGTCTCATAGTTTGCTGACTAATAAATGATCACACAAGTGAGCACAAAACTATAGGTGCAGTGGGCATAACAAAAGAGGACTGCACTAGGCAGGGAGTTGTCACAGGCTGGCAAGAAGAGCAGTCTGTGAGAATGGTGGAGTGTCCTGTGGCCGGGGGAGGTCAGGGCAGAAAGAAAGGGACTGAGGAGTAGGGAAGTTTGGGAAGGACGTGGCTCTGTGGGCATGGGCAGCAGCAGGCCAGGAAGAGTACAGTACCCGCCTGAGAGCAATGGCAGCCCTGGAGAGGGCTCACTTTAAGCAAAGGTGACATAGAATGTCCTTACGGCCTGTATGATGCAGTCTGCATCACAGCAGTAGTCAACCATTTAAATATTGATTGATTAATATCTTCCATTTTTAATGCTTATTCTCAGAATCCTTTGTTTATCCTTTCAGTGTCCGCGAGCGATTACAAGCACCTGCTCTGGCTGTGGGCGCTTTGCTAGACTGACAGCACGTGACGACAACTGGGCACAGAAGGCCCAGCAGGGGCAACAATGAGCAAGGTGAATTTTCACTCCCTGGATCTGTGCTAAGAGACAGCAAGATCAGAGGGTGACAGAAAGGTGCTGCCTAACTCCTGTCTTAGACAAGGGAAAGTCTCAGGTGAGGAAATATTTGGGTAGGCCTTGAATGGTTAATATGAGCTTAAGAGGAAAACAGTGAATATATTCACTGTGGGACATTTGGCAAATGCGGACAAAGATGTAGAAGATGTCACATCATGCATAGTTCTTTAACTTAGATCTATGCAGACTAATGAGAATATCAAGTACAATTTTTAAAAGTGTCCTTTAAATATAGAAGGTTCTCAACTTACAAATGTTTTAATAGTTTCTAAGGGAAAGCTTTGGGATGCTGAGCATACTCTCCTAGAGGAATAACAATATACTGGGATTCCAGATTTCTAGGACAATATGTCATAGTTTTCTTAAATATAAGTATAAAATAGTATTTAGATATAATAGGCCATACAATGCTATGAATTATCTACTGCTGTGTAGCAAATCACCCTAAAATTTACTTCCGTTTCTGAGAGCCTGGAGTGGGGCATAGCTTACCCCGGGTCTCCTGTGAGCTCGCAGATACTTGGACTAGACCGGGGAGGGCTGGCTTCCCAGCCACTCACATGGCTGCTGCTGGGCTTCACACCTCCCACCCCACCCCAGTGGCTCTACTGTGGGCCTCAGCCTTTGACGAATGAGGAGAGATACAGGGAAAACATGAGTGTGTGGGGGGGTGTTACAGTCTTTCATAGCCTAATTTAGAAATTAAAAATCTCATCAATTTTTCTATATTCTATTGATTATAAAGAAAATCACATTGGGTCAGGGATTTAGCTCAGTGGTTCCAGCGCCTGTCTCGCAAGCACAAGGTCCCAGTTTCGATCCCCCACACCAAAAACAAACAAACAAACAAACAATCAAAAAAACAAAAAGAAAACCGTATCTATTTTGCACAGAGGGGAGGCAGTGCATAAAGGCATGGCTCCTGGGGGAGCGATCACTGGGTCTTTCTTTATATTTCCATCTGCTTCTCATGTCTATCTGTACAGATAACTATAACTGAACTATTTTTTTCCAGTACAAATTAACAATTTTTTAAACAAATGATTATGGGGAAGCAGACAAAGGTTTGGTTGCTAGACTGATGGAACATGAGGTTGGCAGTAGAAGCCTCTAGGGACACAGTCTGAAGATTCCTGAATATTCGATTCCGGGGCTACTAGTACGCCCCTGGGCACTGGAGGAAGGTAGGAGGGGAATCTGTAAAATGAAGAAAGCATGCACTTGGTGTTCTTCGGAGCGCAGAGTTGGTAATTATGACTTTGAGGAAGGTAAACATTGGTTTTGGCCTTGTCTTGGTGCCATTGTTGGCGTTTTTCTTTCCATCCCCTCCTGCCTTGTCCTTAGACAAACCCCATGTCCACACTGCTCCATGCTGGCCTCAGCTGCCTTCTTGACAGCTTCCAGGAGTGCTTAACGCTCCAAGATGACTCCCCTCTTCCTGCTGAAGGCGACTCCAGCTCCACTTCTTGACCTCCCTCCAATGTCATTTCCGATTCCTGATGGCACAGGGCTCACTGGTGTGGGCTGGAGGTGGTGAGCCTACCGCACTAGTGCCACAGAGGGCTGTTTGTATCATTGCAGTGCTGAAAGGTGCGCCCTCACTGGTATAAGTGAAGCAGAGTACCTGTCAGAGCAAAGTTACGAAGAGGGAACGCTGAATGATAGAGTGCACATTTCACAACAGGTGTCCAGTTTGCAGAATTCCAGTCAGGGTAAAGGAAGTAAGGCTTTGCAGGAAATCGAGCCTGAGTTTTAGTCTCAATTTCACATGTGAGGTTTGTCATAAGATTATTTTCCTTACATTGATATTATGAGCACTTCATCTCTGAACTTAAAATTATCTAAAACATCAGGCTTTACTACTAATTGCATTTCTCAAATTTCCAGAGTAGCAATATGAGGCCCCAACTACTGTACCGAAAAGAATAAGCACTGACTACATCTGCTTTCATTTCTCATCTGTTGGAATGCTGGATGAGAAGAAAACAAACTCCACTTCCTTCCTCCCTCCCTCCCTTCCATCCTTCTATCTTTCCTTCCTTCCAGTAAGAATGAACCACAGGAAAAAGTACTGAACAGGGGATTTTGAATTTTTCCTGGAATGTTTGCCAGAAACAGAAGACTGGTTAACAGTAAGGCGCACTGGTAGAGCCTTTTCCTTACACTCCTAAAGTCTTGGGAGTGAATTTAGAAACAAACAAAAAAAATAAATTTTACATTAGCATAGGTTGTAGAATGGCAGCTATGGGTAAGAATTGTCCAAGGCGCTCTTCTGCCTAATAGAACTTAAAACAGAATCCACACTTACAAAGGCAACCCTGTAAATCACACTGTGTTGGAGGAAGTAATACAAGGGAAACAGAAGCAGCATTCCTTTTTCCATAGAGTTGGGCTACATTTAGGACTCGGATTGTTATTAATTACATTAACTTAAAGAAGGAATAGAACGGATCCCCCAGATATCACTTTCCTTTCCTGGGTGAGAATAGTTCCTGTGCAGCTGATCATGAAGGAACGGTGGGGTTTGCAATGAGGCTCTTTGGAGGAGGACATAGCTTTGAGAGGCGGGTGGACTTAAGGACAAGCAAAGGGAAGCTGCGTATTGGGCAGGAATACATATAGACCTAAAAATATGCTTGTGTTTTCGCTTGGACCAGGGAAGCATATATTGTTTTCTCCAATTCTATCTTATATTGCAATTCACCTTAATCACCCAGTACCTCATGTTGCTCATGAAGCTGGAAATAATAATACAGCTTTACATACAGAACTGTGGGGAATAAAAAGCAAACGGGGAGAGTGACAGCCACGTTGCCTTCTGCTGAGGTCTGTGTGAGGCAGGAGCTGCACCATTTTGCGAGAGACTATGCGGTGCGACAGACAGCTGCTTGGTGGACAAATGAGGAGCGGCAGGAAGGGACACAGAGATGCACCTGTCCATGGGGACCTCAGAAGCAGCTGTTCCTCACTTGTCCTGTCAGGTGGGCTCCTTTACACCCAGGCCTTTTTCTCTTTTTGAGGCAAGGTCTGGCTAAGTCACTAAGTTGCCCAGGCTGGGCTCAAGCTTGGAACTCTCTTGCCTCTGCCTCCCAGAGTGCTGGGATCACAGGAATGCACCATCACACTAGGAGAATCTATCTAATTTGAAAAATGCACCAGTTTATACTGATATCTGACTCCCATCTAGCACCACAAGATCCATTTGAGGCTTCTCCCTTTTCTACTTTATAACCTCCTTTTTTGCTCCTGAGAAGCCTAGTTCTCTTTAGCTAACATATATTTCATCCTTTGTTCCACCTTAGTATAGTAATAAGATATTTGCAGAACTATTAACTCATAGCCCTCTGAATAACCGATTTACTGAAAAGAGCGTCATGTTTCTCGGTAGGGCTTTTGTCATTCCCTGTAAGTGCCCAGCCAATCACTTTATATAGGTCATCATCTTTCTGTGCTGACCCCTCAGTGAGGTCATGTGTTAAGTAATCCTTTTTCCTGATCTGAAATCCATCTTCTCTTCCTACCCTCTTGAAATATTTTTTGAAAAACAAACAAAATTCATTCTAGTGAGGCACCTGGTGGTTTTTGACAAACGTGTAGCTAGATCCGTGTGTTATCACCACAGTTGCATGAAGGATGATTACAACTCTCCCCAATTTTCTTGAGTCACTTGTCACTTCCTTACAGAACACGCCACCCCTGGAAGTCACCACCCTATCTTCTTCCTCAGAGTTTGCCTGTCCCCAGAGAACTGTACATATGGAATCATTCAACATGCAGCATTTTCTGTCCAACTTCTTGCTTTATTTTTTATTTTTGGTGCTGGGATAGAGCGCAAGGACTCATGCACACTAGGTTCAAACTCTGCCACCAAGCCGCGCCGGAGCTCAGAGTCCACGGCTTCTTTCCTTTAGCACACTGACTTGAGGCCCACCCATCATGTTTGTGACTCTGTGGTCTATTTCTCCTTACTGCACCACGCACCACACCTTTTTGTTGTTGTTGGCTGCTTGAAAGGCACTTAGATTATTTCTGATTTTTTTTTTCTTTTGGCACCAGGGATCAAACTCAGGACCTTGCACTTGCCAGGCAGGTGTGGCGCTGCTGAGCTACATCCCTAGCCCTATTTCTTAGTTTTTGATGACTATGAATAAAGCTGCTATAAATTTTCATATGTATGTTTCACAGAAATGTAAGTTTTCTTTGGGGTTGATAGCTAAAAGTGGGAATGATGGATCATATGGTAGGTATATGTTTTAACTATATAGAAACTACCAAACTATTTTCCAAAAAGCCTGTAATATTTTGCATTTCCCACCAGCTACCCATTAGAGTTCTAGCTGGTTAATATCTTTGTCAACACTTGGCATTGTCATTAAAAACCATGCAATGGCACAGATGTGTAGTGTTATCTGAGGTAGTGTTAACTACATTTTCCTAAAATTAATGACATTGTTCATGTCTTTTTGTAGGCTTATTTGCTATCCGCATAACTGTTTTTGGTTAAATGTCTGTTCAGGTCTTTCTTCCATGTTTTATTAGGTTTTTGGATTTCTTACCGATGAGTTTTAAGAGTTCTTTATAAAAGAATTTCTTTGCCAAAAATGTGACTTGCAAATATTGTCTGTAATCAATGGCTCTGTCTTTGAAAAGAAAACATTTTTAATGTGGATGAAGTATAATATATTATGCTTGCAGTGACATCACTAAACATTTTTGCCTAAAACAAGTTCACATAGATTCCTGAAACTTGTATAGTTCTACATTTAAATTTGTGTTTATGATTTATTTAGAATTTTTGTATAAGATACAGATTTTTGTATGTGATATAGGATAAAAGTAAGGCTTTTTTTTTTTTTTTTTTTTTTTTTTTTTGCCTATTTGCAGCTGGTCCTGCATTATTTGTGAAAAACATTAGTTTCTTTTCAATTGCATTTATATTTTTATAAAAAATAAATTGACTGTATTTTATTTGTGCGGTGGACCTGTTTCCTTTCCCTGTCTTCCACTGGATTATGTGCTTATCTTTGTGGCTTTACATAAGTCTTGAAATAAAAGACAGCATGTCCTCCACTTTTGTCTTCTCTTTCCAACTTGTTTTGTGTATTCTAGCACCTTCACTTTTCAGTATACATTTTAGAATGACCTGTGATATTAACCAAAAGGCATGCTGACAGTTGTTTTTAAAATTGGATAGGGGATGATTGATATCTTAGAAATATTGAGAATTAAAATCTAGTAACATGGTGTGTCTCAAAGTCTTTTTAGGATTTTAACTTCCCTCATCAGTATTTTATAGAATTTTTAGAATAGTAAAACTACACATAGTTTCCAAAATTTATAAAGTCAGTGTTTTTTTGGTGTTATGGGGGGTATATTTTGATATAACTTTAAATTTCAGTTCTTAACTTTGTATCCTTTGACCCTGCTAAGCTCTTTTATTAGTTTGAAAGTATTTTTGTAGACTTCTTTGAAATTTTCTATGCAGATTAGGATTTTCACGGCATTTTTGATACAGATAGTTCTCTCTCCCTCTCCCTCTGTGTGTGTGTGTGTGTGTGTGTGTGTGTGTGTGTCTCGATGTGTGAGCCTCTTACTTTTTCTTGCTTTATTGCACTGGCTAGGACTTCCAGAATTATGTTGTTCCTGATAAGAAAGAAAACAATTCAGTTTTGCACTATTAAGTATGATATGGCTGTAGCCCGTTGGATGGTCCATGTGTACTTTCTCAGGTTAAGAAAATTCTCTTTTATTTCTAGTTTGCTGAGAGTTTTTTTTTTTACCTTTAACAGAGGTTGAATTTTGTGAAATTATTTTTCTGCAACCATTAATGGTTTTTATTCTTTTCAAGTTTACTTATTTCTGGTCATATTTTTATTATTTAATTGGGTCTGCTTTCTTTTGGATTAGTTTGCTCTTCTAGTCATAGTTTCTTACGGTAAAAGCTGATACTATAGATTTTACTTTTTTTTCCTTCTTTTTATTGCAACAATTTTATGCTACATATTTCTATGTAGTGCTGCTTGGGTTACATCCTACAAATTTTGAGGTGTGTGTTCACTTTCATTCATCTCAAAATATTTTTAATTTTTTTTCAGATATCTCATAAAACTCATGGGTTATTTAGGATTTTGTGGTTTAATTGTTAAATATTTGGAGATTCTCTAGATGGATTTTTATTATTTATCTCTAAGTCTACCATAATCTGGTTGGAGAATATCTTTTATATAATTTTTATTTTAAATGTGTTGAAGTTGATTCTGAGAACCTGAATTTGGTGTACCTTGGTGAGCGTTCTATGTGCATCTAGAAAAGTTCATTTGCTCTTTTGCGGTGGAACATTCCGTAAATGCCTACTGGGGTAACTGACTGATAGTGTTGTTCTAGACCTCTGTATGCTCCCCGATTCTCTCTCTGTATGTTCGGTCACCTACTGAGAGGACAGTAAGTAACCCAATCTCTAGCTACAACTGTGGATCTGTCTGTATCCCCTTTCAGTTCTGTTCGATTTGATGTGGTTTCATATGTTTTGCAATTCTGATGGCACATCCTCACACACTTAGGAGTGTAAGTCTTCCTGAAAAATGGATTCATTTATTATTATGTAATGTCTCTCTTTATCCCCGATGTTCCCTTTCCTGAAGTCTGTTTTGTTTGACACCAGGATCTCTCTTTCAGCTTCTGTGTGGGTTAGTCTTCACAAGGTCCGTTTTCTCCTTCCTCTTCACTTTTAATCTAGATGTATTTTTATATTTACAGTTGACTTTGTTCTGGAAGCATCTGACAGTATTCATTGTTTAATTGATCCATTCAGGCATTCCTATTTAATGTGCTTATTGATATGGTTGGATTAAAATCTACCATCTTGCTAACTGTTTTCTATTACTTCCATCTGTTCTATATTTCTTTTTACCTCTTTTCCTGTCTTCTCTTGGGTTAATTGAGCATTTTTTATGATTCTATTTTATGTCTTCAATTGACTTGTCATTTATACCACTTAAAAATGTTTTTAGTGGTTGCCCTAGGGTTTATAAGATTTAACTTTAATTGCATAAACTTTCATTTGTAGGAAGTGTCATACACCTAAACAAAAATAGATGGAAAATCACTGAGCTCCATTGTAAGTTGCTATGATTCTCGTCTATGTCTATGGAACGTCTCTCATGTGCCAGATATTTTCTAAACATTTCACATGTGTTAACTCACTCATTGCTCTTAGTATCACTAAAAAGTGGACCCAGTTGATGCCCCCGTTTTTACAGATAAAGAAATTGAAGCACAGAAGTTATTTCTTGTGGTTATTTTCTCATATAGTCAGAACAAGACCAGTCAGGCTGGAGAGCCTTGCTCAAAAGTGTGCAGCTCTTCCTCCTCCTCCTCCTCCTCCTCCTCCTCCTCCTCCTCCTCTGCGGTGGGTGGGCTAGGAGGCCCCTATGGGGAATTTCCAGACTCAAACACTCAATGCACAGCGCGTGGTCTCAGAGAATCTCCCCTAAAAAAGCAAAGGATGCTCTGGAAGGAGTGGGGGTTGTGGAGATGAAATTGATGCTAACCTCACATTTCTATCTGCTGAACTTTGGAAATCAAGTATTTTTAAATCAATGGCATCATAAAATGATTGTATTTTTAATCACTTAATGATAAAAATGAGAGCTTACTTGGATATCAGCCGGTGTTCTCATTTGGCAGATAGGGAAAATGATGCTCCAAGAAAATACATTTTGTGCCCAGTAGTTAGAGGTAGTGGGGACCTGAGCCCCGTCGTGGAGCCCTCACCCAGAACTGTGCCGTACCCTCCTCTGTGCTCGGTGGCACTTCATGTTTGCTTCGTATCCTCCGACAAATCGTACTGTGTCCTATTTGTTCCGTTAACATTTGTATCTCTGTGAATCTTTAAACTGCATGAGTTGTAGCTTCCATTCTCATTTGATTTAGTATCCGTAGCAACTGTCATAGAGCATGACACATTATAATCACATTTTTTAAAAAGTTTATCCAGTGAAGAACCCTCCCATTTTTGTTCCAGTCCAGGACTCTACTCCTAATATTATTTAAGGTCCCATGAAATAGGAGGAACACCCCACAGTCTTCCAGCCTCCAGGAGGCTGAGTTACACTCTGAGTGCAGGACTTTGAACTCTCTGCTCAGAAATCAGAATTATCTCAGGAATAGTGGAAGTGTTTCAGACTTCATTACACAAACTGTGTCTGTGGCTCTTTCTTCTATGGGACACAGATCAGGAGGCTCTCACATCTTGATTATCTCAGACTCCAGAGGAACAATGTGGAGGGCAGGACCCTGCTTGTGTTGCTGTTGTCTGTACCTCCAGTGAGTTCCAGACACAGGACGTGCTCTCTGTTGGTTTGTGATCCTTGCCTCTGCTCATGCAACCTCTTCTACCAGACAGAGTTTGACAACTTCTGCCTGGTTAAATCCTTCTTCTTCTAAGACTCGTGGTCTTCTTTTTTTCTTTTTGGTACTGGGGATCGAACTTGGGTCCTTGTGCTTGAGCAGCACGTGGAGAAACCACTGAGCTAAATCCCTGGCCTTGTGGTCTTCTTTTGTGTGAACTCCTTGCCAGAAATGCCAGCATCTAACTTTGGTGATGGTGGAACTGGAGTGGTACCTACCTGAAGAAATAGTTGTTGAATTTTTAGAAGGTGCTTATAACTCAAGGCTATAGGGCCTGTATTAGTTCAGTTTCTATTTCTGGGACAAACTACCTGCCATACACAACTTAAAGGAGGATTTATTTTGGTTCACAGATTCTAAGGTATCAGTTCATGGTTGACTGGCTCCGAGGCAGAAACAGCACAGCGGGACTGGCAGAGGAAAGCTGGTTCCTTCATGGCAGCCAGGAAGCAGAGCAAGCAAGGAAGAGTTGGAGAGGGGGACAGGAACTAGACATCGTCCCCAAGGTCACAGTACCATGACCAACCCAGGCAACCCAGAAGTGTGTCTCCTAGGTGTCTTTCAGACCAATCAAGCTGACAGATAAGATTAACAAACACAGAGCTCAGACTCCAGGCTCGCCATTTTCTGACTCCATGACTTCTGATAAGTAACCTGCTTCTCTAGGGCTCATTTCCCCAGCTATACAAAGGTAAAATTATAGGAATTATTTCATAAGATTGCTATGATGACGAACTTAGACAATGCACATGGAACATTTAGCAAGTACCTGGCAGCCATGTTGGTAGTATTTTGCTATTGTTTTCACATCATCATTGCTAATCAAAGCATCCGATTAAAGTGCAGAAGGACCTTGCAATTAGCTTTCATTTCATACATTTATATGTATGGTCTTTTCCCTAACAACTTGGCACATGACAGTAAT